>NC_069002.1:16294045-16294550 GCF_001194135.2 Octopus bimaculoides
GTATGTATAAAATCAAAATAAGCAACAAAGATATCCAAAGTTAATGCAGTACAATCGTTTCATGCGACTCCATTTATTTAAGCAATGTGAACATTACATCAAATGTAAAATGCAGAGCAATCCTCAGCTGCACAAAGATATAGAAATTTACTCAAATTACATTTCAACAGGACATACCGTTGTAACTACATTTAAACTCTCCAAGTGCAAAGGAAGAATAAAAAAAAACCATTTTGATTTAGCCAATCCATACAGGCTAGTATTTTACATTTAATGCATTTTACATTTGATGTAATGTTCACATTGCTTAAATAAATGGAGTTGCATGAAACGATTGTACTGCATTAACTTTGAATATCCTTGTTGCTTATTTTGACTTTAATCAACTTATTTTGGAATTGTATGGATAATACCATACTTAATTCTGGTGCCTAAACTTAAGTACCATATTCACCTTGAATCTATATATATATATATATATATATATATATATATATATATATAT
>NC_069002.1:16295168-16300195 GCF_001194135.2 Octopus bimaculoides
ATATATATACATATATATATATATATATAAATGAGTTTCTTTCTGTTTATAACTATCAAATTCACTCACAAGTTTTTTGTTGGCCCGAGGCTATAGTAGAAGACATTCATCCAAGGTGCCATGCAATGGGACTGAGCCCAGAATCATGTGGTTGGGAAGCAAACTTCTTACCACACAGCCATGCTTGTGCCTACAGGATCAATTCATCCATTCATCCATCTGTTTTCTCTGCCCACTGTTCCAGAGAATATTCCTTTACTATCTCTGAAACCATAAGGTTCTATTTCTAGCAGACCGAGGCAATAATATGTAATGGTCTCCTTGTGGCTTTTCAGAGAGAAATACAGTAAATAAAACCTGTTTCCAGTTTTGGTTTTTATTTGTTTTTTTCTAAATATCTACCTCAATTCCATCTCCTGGCATAAAACATTGTCACAACCACTCACAAAATTAAATCTCTTGGATAAATATTTAAATGTAGGTTTCAAAAAGTGAAATCTGTCAAATAAATAAGAACTGTTTGGTGGAGTAAATATTGAAGTTCTTTGAAAAACTTTGATGATTTCCAGACGGTGGAATAAAATTTGTCAACTTTAACTGATCTGTTAGATTTTTGAGTGAGAGTCCAACTTTCTAGAAATAGCCAAAACTCACTCAAATCACATCTTACTATCTTTAAAAATGAAAGAACACATAATATAGTTGTACTTGCCCCTAAAATGGTGAGATAGCTGTGGCTAGATTGGTTTTCGTCATATGTCATCTCAAATGAAAATGGTTTGTGACTAAACAACAAACAAAATGGAAGCAGAAGGTCAGAAGTTCATGGAGAATGCTTCAATTGATTCATTTGATCCTAGTATTTGAGCAGAATTTTTAATTAATTGACCTTAGAAGGATAATAAGTCCAGTCGACCCCAACAGGATTTGAACTCAAATCATTTTGACTGACACTCCTGCAATTCTACTTCATTCTTTTAGTTAAAATAATATTAATACTAAAGGTGGTGAGCTGGCAGAAACATTAGCACACCAGGTGAAATGCTTAGCGGCATTTTGTCTGTCGTTACATTCTGAGTTCAAATCCTTTCGGGGTCAATAAATTAAGTACCAGTTGTGTACTGGGGACAATCTAAACGACTGGCCCCCTCCCCCAAAATTTCAGGCCTTGTGCTTAGAGTAGAAAAGAATAATATTAATACTGATTTCCCAAATCCTTGGTTAGCATATAGTAGTAGTGGTAGTGGTAGTAGTAGTAGTAATAACAACAACAATAGTGTTTTCTACAACAGGCATAAGGCCTGAAATTTTGAGAGAGAGGGAACTTGTCAATTACATCAGCCCTAGTACTAAACTGATTCCTATTACATTGACCTCAATGTGCAACTGGTACTTAATTTATCAACCCCGAAAGGATGAAAGGCAAAGACAACCTCAGCAGAATTTGAACTCAGAATGTGCAGACAGATGAAATGCTGCTAAGCATTTTGCCCGGCGTGCTAATGATTCTGCCAGCTCACGATGACGACGACGACGGCGACGACGACTTGTTTGTAATGTCTAAATTTATTTTTTAACCTCTGATTTTTCTTTGTTTCTTTTCCAGAATGGAACATTTTTGTGGGACAAACACATTCAAGGACTTATCTTAGGTTCCTTCTTTTGGGGTTACCTGATGACCCAAGTATTTGGAGGCTGGTTATCCACCAAGTTTGGTGGTCGAAGAGTTTGGGGTTACAATATCATCATTGCATCTATTGCATCATTATTAACACCAGTCGCAGCAGATGCACATTATATCCTACTCATCATGCTGCGAATCCTTATCGGAATGACCACAGTAAGTGACCTTTTCCACCTATTTGCCTTCTTTTCTTTCTCTATCTTTTATTTCATTTTTTTCTTTTATTCGTTTTTTTTTCTTAATTGCTTCAGTCATTTCACCATGCTGAGGCACTGCCTTGAAGGGTTTTAGTCGAACAAATTGACCCCAGGACTTATATTTTTATTGGTCTCTATAGATCTCTTTTACCAAACTGCTAAGTTATGGGGATGTAAACACACCAACACTGGTTGTCAAGTGGTAATGGAAGGACAAACACAGAAACAAAGATACACACACATAGATATATTCATATATACCAGTTGGACCCATGAAAAGTTCACGGAAAACATAAAAAATGTGAGCATCTGTAAAATGTGCATTTGCATTAATTTTTGTATGAAAGAAAAATGGAAGGGAGGGGGCTTGTTTGTGGTTTGTAGAGAAAACATCAAACGTGCCTGAAAAAAAAACATGGCCTTTCCCCGCAATTGAAAGACATGATGAACTATGAAAGAAAGTGAATAAGTACCAGGGGTTGGGAAAGAAGATAGAACTAACACTCGATTGTTCTAGAACTCCCAGAATGAAAACGAAAACACCTGAAAGACTTAGCCTCTATTCATTACTGTCTTTCTCTCTTCTTCATTATTAAAAGAAACTAGAAAAGTCGATTGTATTTCAGTCTAATTGTCATTGTAAATGACTGATGCTTTCCTTTCTCTGTCTCTATTGCTTCACTCCTTTTCTCTACGGTTAAGAGAGTGAAGGTGCATGGCTCAGTGGTTAGGGGTATTTGGCTCACAATCGTAAAGTCATGATGACGATTCTTGGCAGTGTGCTGTGTTCTTGAGCAAGGTACTCTATTTCACCTTGCTGCAGTCCACTCAGCTTACAAAAATGAGTTGTAGCTGTAATTCAAAGGGGACATCCTCGTCACATTCTATGTGAGGTTGTAATAAACCATTTAGGTAAAAATTAATGCAGTGTATATAATTTTATGAATATAACTGAGATACCTGGCATTGCTCAGGATTAAAATGGTATAGTTTGTATATAATATATTACAGCTATGTTGAAACAGGTGATACAGGAAAGTGCAGTATTGACACAAAACATTTGTGGAGTAAATAATGGGCTAATTCAACTAAGCAACATGTCATTCCTCTGTCATGGAAAATTGGTGGTGGGGAGTATGTGATTCTTGAACGTTCCACTAAGCTGTTAGTGGATATCTCTCCTCTGCGGCTGTCAGCCCTTTGTTTAACATGACCATGAAGTTTTGACACCTCCTTCAGGTTTATTGTCCTACATCACTCATAAAGTAAATTTGGAGGAACTGTGGTTTGTTCATTTGTGGGGTAATAGATTTGCCCTTGAACTTTAAACATCAGCTTAAATCCATGTTCAACTATCTCCTTAGATGCACCAAACAATGTCATTTGAAATGCGGAGTTGTATTGTCTGACATTGTTCAGAAAGTCCTTTGACTGGATGAAAGTGCCTTCCAGAAGACTCATAAGAGGTTCAAGAGGCGCTGGTAGTGCTGGCAATCTTACTTTACCACCTGAGCAGTACATGCCATTAGTTACATTTGGAAATTCTAAAGCTTTTCAGAAATGACAATTTGAGTTTAGCACACCAATTTGGACAAAATTATCATTTTTATAAGATGGATCATATCTGAAAGCAACTCCAGGAGTTGTGAAGAACAAATTTGTACGTAGTCTGTTTCTGACCACTGTTCTATTGGACCTCTGTCTAATCATGAAAACGTTTTAATGATTCAGCATTAAGTGCTGCAACATGTCTTTACTGATCTTGGGGAAGTCTCATCGCCTTTCTCCCTTGAGACTCCATTTGACTTTCTGCAGCATGTGCTTGCTGATCTTGAGAAAGTCTCATTTCCTTTCTCTCTTGAGACTCTCGCCTTCAGTTTTCCACAATCCTCCTTACTTTATATTTGTTTCTGGAGAGAGTACACCTCTTCTTTGGTGGTATATTTTTCTATATTGTAAACAAAAAATTATGAACATAGAAAAAATTATACTTTAATCTCTATCTTTGTAAGCAGTTGTATGTATGTAGTATGTCTTTATTTTTGTATGCAGTATCAATTAACCAAATATAAGCAAATTAAGCAAATAGAAGCACATGTATGAACTAGTAATTTAACAGTAAATGCCACAATAATTATTATAGATAAATTTCTCAATATTTAAATATTAAGCACATGTATTAAATGTTAGTTTAAGGGTAAATATGTAATTATAAATACCTCGCAACCTTACAACTGCTACAATAATTAGTAACTAGTAAATTGAACGGTAAATGTGCATATCAATATACCTTGGACCTGCCACCTCATTGTTTTTTTTGTCAAGAGTTTCACCTCATCCAACTCATGTTGGAAAGCGGACGTTAAATGATGATGATGATTATTATTATTATTATTATTATTATTATTATTATTATTATTATTATTATTATTATCATTATTATTATTATTATTATTATTATTATTATTATTATTATTATTATTATTATTATTATTATTATTATTATCATTATTATTATCATCATTATTATTATCAAGCGGCAAGCTGGTAGAATTGTTAGCATGCCAGACAAAATGCTTAGTGACATTTTGCCCATCTAAGTTCAAATTCTAGTTCTGAGTTCAAATTCTGCCAAGGTCGATTTTGCCTTCCGTTCTTTCAGGATCAATAAATTAAGTACCAGTTAAACACTGGGGTCGATGTAATTGACTAGTCCCTTCTTCACAGATTTCAGGCCTTGTGTCTATAGTAGAAAGGATTATCATCATTATTATTATCATCATCATGATCATTATTATTAAGGCAGAATTATTAGCACACCAGGTAAAACGCTTAGCGATATTTTGACCCCCTTTATGTTATGAGGCTAATTCCACAGAGGCCAACTTCCCTTTCAAGGGTGATGAAATAAGTACACTGGGTCAATGCCATTGACTTAGCTTGTTTCCCTGAACCCTAAATTTCTAGCCTTGTGCCAAGACATGAAATCATTATTATTATTATTATTATTATTATTATTATTATTATTATTATTATTATTATTATTAATATTATTATTATTGTTGTTATTATTATTATTATTATTGATTATTATTATTATTATTACTACTATCATTATTATTACTATTATTAATATTATTATTATT
>NC_069002.1:16300244-16303465 GCF_001194135.2 Octopus bimaculoides
GACATGAAATCATTATTATTATTATTATTATTATTATTATTATTATTATTATTATTATTATTATTAATATTATTATTATTGTTGTTATTATTATTATTATTATTGATTATTATTATTATTATTACTACTATCATTATTATTACTATTATTAATATTATTATTATTATTATTATTATTACTATTATTATTACTATTATTACTATTTATTATTATTATTATTATTATTATTATTATTATTATTATTATTATTATTATTATTATCATTATTATTATTATTATTATTACTATTTAGCACTTCAGACAAAATGCTGAGCAGCATTTCTTGCAAGTGTTTACATTGTGAGCTTCATATATGTTATAAATTCAAAGCAAACTTGTAGCGGCAGTGGAAATGGCAGCAACTGCAATGGCAGCAACAAAAGCAGCAGCAGCAGTAGCAGCAGCAGTAGCAGTAGTAGAGACAGAACTAATATGCTGATGAATAGGACCATCAGCCTGGTGTGTTCAATTAATTGAGCGTTATGTTCAGGGAATTTAATTGCTGCTGAACTCACAAAACAAGTCTACATTGCATAAAACATTGAAGCATATTGTGTATATATACACACACATGCATATAAGTCTATGTAACTATACAGAGATAGCTAGAGTGATATATATACATATATGCACACACATACACACATATCTATGTATGTATGTATGTATGTGTGTATCTGTGACTGTATGTATGTATGTATGTATGTATATGAGGGAGTGGAAAAATGAAAGAAAGAGGCGCTCAACACATATAGTAGTTCATCATCATCATCGTTTAACATCCGCTTTCCATGCTTGCATGGGTTGGACGATTTGACTGAGGACTGGTGAACCAGATGGCTACACCAGGCTCCGGTCTGATTTTGCAGAGTTTCTACAGCTGGATGCCCTTCCTAATGCCAATCACTCCGAGAGTGTAGTGGGTGCCTTTACGTGCCACCGACACAAAGGCCAGTCAGGCGGTACTGGCAACACTCACGCACAATATGGTGTATTTTACATGCCACTTGCACAGGAACCAATCCAGCGGCACTGGCAACAACCTCACTCAAATATCTTTTCACGTGCCACCAGCACAAGTGCCAGGAAGGCGACACTGGTAAAGACCACACTCGAATGGTTCTATTTATGTGCCATTGGCATGGAAGCCAGACAGCTGCTCTGGCAACGATCACATTCGGACAGTGCTCTTAGCACTCCACTGGTACAGGTGCCATCTAAAACTGTTTGATTTGGCCCCTTGTAACTTAAAGTTTTAAGGGCTTGTCACAGGAACTTAGCTGAGCCCAATGAGCCAACAAAACATTAAGTTGCATAGGGCCAAATCAAACTGTTTTAAATTATAATGACAGCAATAATTTCAAATTTTTGGCACAAGGCCAGCAATTTCATGGGGACGAAGTAAGTTACTTACATTAACCCCAGTGATCAACTGGCACTTATTTTTTTAATCCCAAAAGGATGAAAGCTAAGGCAACCTCAGTGAAATTTGAACTTAGAACATGAAGACAGAAGTAATGCCACTAGACATTTTGCTCAGTGGGCTAACAATTGTACCTAATAATAATAACAGCAACAACAACAATAATAATAATAATAATGATAATACTAATAATAATAATAATAATAATAATAATAATAATAATAATAATAATAATAATGATGATGATGTTGGTTTCAAATTTTTCCACAATGGCAGCCATTTTTGAGGGGAGGAAATGTGTCAATCACATCTACCCAGTGTTCATCTAGTGCTTAAATTATCGACCCTGAAAAGATGGAAAGCATAGCTGACATCGGCGGAATTTGAACTCAGAATGTAGCGACAGGCGAAATACTGCTAAGCACTTAACCCGGCATGCTAACAATTCTGCCAGCTCACCGCCTTAATAATAATAATAATAATAATAATAATAATAATAATAATAATAATAATAATAATAATAATAATAATAATCATTTAACGTCCGCTTTCCATGCTAGTATGGGTTGGATGATTTGACTGAGGACTGACGAACCAATTGGCTGCACCAGGCTCCAATCTGATCTGGCAGAGTTTCTACAGCTGGATGCCCTTCTTAATGCCAACCACTCCGAGACTGTAATGGGTGCTTTTACGTGCCACCGACATGAGGGCCAGTCAGGCGGTACTGGCAACGGCCACGCTCGAATGGTATTTTTTATGTGCCACCTGCACAGGATCCGGTCCAACGGCACTGGCAATGACCTTGTTCGAATGTTTTTTCATGTGCCACCAGCACAAGTGCCAGTAAGGCGATGCTGGTAATGATCACACTCAAATGGTGCTATTTACATGCCACCGGCACGGAAGCCAGACAGCTGCTCTGGCAATGATCATGCTCGGACGGTGCTGTTAGCACTCTACTGGCACGGGTGCCAGTCATCGAAATTGGTTCAATTACGATTCCGGTTTCACTTGCTCCAACAGGTCTTTGCAAGCAGAAGGAAAGGTTGGCATGGGTGCCAGTCATCGAATTTGATTCGATTTCGATTTCACTTGCCTCAACAATTACAAGCAGAGTTTAGTGTCCAAGCAGAGTTTAGTGTCCAAGCAGAGTTTAGTGTCCAAGCAGAGTTTAGTGTCCAAGCAGAGTTTAGTGTCCAAGCAGAGTTTAGTGTCCAATGAAGCAAAGGTACGCATAAGTGGGCTGGCTACACTCCTGGCATAGGCTAGATTATGGTCTCATTTGGCTTGCTGGGTCTTCTCACACACAGCATATTTCCAAAGGTCTTGGTCACTAGTCATTGCCTTGGTGAGGCCTAATGTTCGAAGGTCATGCTTCACCACTTCATCCCAGGTTCCCTCTACTGCTAGGGTGTGGAACTTTTTCACACAGCTATCCTCATCCATTCTTGCCACATGACCATACCAGCGCAATCGTCTCTCTTGCACACCACAACTGATGCTTCTTAGGTCACCAACTTTTCTCTCAAGGTACTTACACTCTGTCGAGTATGCACACTTACAATAATAATAATAATAATAATAACAATAATATTAATAATTACAATAATAAAGATAATAAAAATATGTGTGTGTGCATGTGTGTATTCATATGTATGTATATATATATGTATGTATGTATATATATATATATATATATATATATATACATGCACACACACATATATATATACACATATGAATATATATATATATA
>NC_069002.1:16304126-16310353 GCF_001194135.2 Octopus bimaculoides
TGGTGGTGGTGGTGGTGGTGGTCATTGTCATCGTCGTCATTGTTGTGGCCGTAATTGTCATCATCATGGTAGTAGTGGTGATGATGACCTTTCAAGTGTTGTGTTACAATAAAAAAAATCCTTTTATTATACAACAGCTGTTGTTGCGGTCAGCAATTATTTAAAATTTCCCATGAGACAACCGCCAATATCTGTGATAAAGTTTTCTGAATTAATAACTCAGGATTTGCATTGGATGGTCATGGTAGTAATAGTCAAATAGGCAGTCCAAACAGAATAGGACTGCGAGCTCAGAGATTCATAGTTCAAATCAATGAGGTTCACTCAGTATGTATTCTTTTATACTGTGCACGTTTGTGTATGTATACATATATATATATAGAGAGAGAGAGAGAAAGAGATACACACACTGTATGTGAAAGAGTTACACACACACACACACACATACATACTCATGTATGTACACGTATACATTTCATCCAACCCCTGCCAACACAGAAAACAAACGTTAAGTGTTAATGGTGATGATGAATGACTTTATTTGTGGGTTAACAAGGCTGCCAATGGTTTCATGTGAAGAAATTTTCACAATTGTTCAAGCATATCACATGGAAATGTTGGTATTCATCTCCATTTTGGATCAGAATATGCATATATATATATATATATATATATATATATAGTTAACCAAGTAGTATGCAAAGAAGTCATACCCAATGATTGGTGTAGTAGCACCATAGTCAACTGCTACAAAGGTAAAGGTGACACCTTAGATAGTAGTGGGGGTGAATGCTCCAAGAGCATAGCTGCTAGAACAAGAAGGGGTTGGACAAAGTTCAGAGAGTTCCTACCTCTGTCGGTAACAAAGGGCCTCTCCTTCAGAGTGAAATGATTGTATGATGCCTGTGTGTAAACAACCATGCTACATGACAGTGAAACATGGGCTGTGACAGCTGAAGACATGAATAGGTTTGAAAGAAATGAAGTTAGTGTGCTTCGCTGGATGTGCAATGTCAGTGTGCATGCACACTGACAGCCTTATAAAAAACAGTAAACTTTAGCCAAAAAATCTCAAAAAACATCCCATGAGGACAAAATTCACATCAGAGAATAAGTCAGAATTCTCAATGAAGGATTGTGGAGATAACAGATGTGGAGTATGTAACAACAACAGCAACTTCAAACATTTGGACAGTGGTTCCCTATAAAATTTGACAAGTTGGGGAAGTCCTTGACTGTTGTGATTTTGACAGGTTTTAAAAGCAGCTTTAGATCTTAATAGCTAATGACTGGTTCAGCAGTTTGGGCCATGCATAACTCTAATTAAGGACAAACAATCACATGGTAATTAGAGCGAGGGTGCATGAGAGCAAATAGATCTTCGTTGAGGTTGCAGCTACCAACACCTGTTTGCATACAACTAAGGACCAACTTCTATAGCGTTTCTCAAAGACTGAAAATTCCCATCAGTACCAGTGTTTCCATGAGAGAAATATTATGTATATGATGTTTGTCTATAGAAAACTTTGTTACTTTCATTGATATTCGTAATTGTCAAAGTATATACATTGATAATTGTAACATTACTGTTTTTTGTTAATAGTAATACCATCATCAGGGTGCAGTTATTTACCAATGTTAGAATTGCTGTGTGTTTTCACAGTAGATTCTTTCATACAGTCAATCCAATTCCTGATTTTCTATGTTGACCATTCATCTTCCTCCATAAGATTTTTAAATCAGGCTACAGAGACTTCAGGCTAAATTCAACAGTTGGCATAAAAGGAATAGAAAACACAATAACCCATCCAAAAATAAAAGTATTTTAAAAAAGCGAAAAATACCAACTAGATTATGACTGGAAGATGACTATTTATTCAAAGAATACACCCTCAGATTCCACTACGGCCCCAACACGGCTCTGGAACCTGGTGCATGCATTCCTCTCTGTGTCCCTAGGAAGGTCTTCAAATACCTCCTTGATCTTGGTCACCAGCTCATCCATGGTGTTTCAGGCAGAGCAGTTAGTGTCTTTCTCAACTGTACCCTACACATTGCAATCTATGGGATTACAATGAGAGGAATCAGGAGACCAGAAATTGGGGCTGGTGAAGTCATAGAAATTCTCCAAAAACCACTTCCGATTCTTTCCAGAGGTATGGCGGAGCCAAATCCTGCTACCACACATATGACCTCCTAGCAGCAACCCTTTCTAGCCAGAGTCTGACCGACCACAGTCTCCAGCAGTTCTACATAGCCATTTGAACTGAGCCTAAAGCTCTGTAAAAAGGATGAAAGACAAAGTCAGCCTCTGCAGAATTTGAACTCAGAATATAAAGATAGATGAAATACTGCTAAGCATTTCACCTGCCATGCCGTTTCTGCTAACTCTCCACCTTTCTCCTTTTTTTATTGAAGAATGTCAGGTGTGTGATGATTTTGCTGCTATTTTTAGCATGTTGTGCATCCACACTGAGACAGCCTTGTTGGCTTGTTTTGTCTTTGTTTTTTTCTTTATGAGTGATGAGGTTAAGTTTTTCTTGTAGCGTTCTGTTGTAATCCAATCTCCTGTGAACTTGATTCAGTCTAACAGTACAAATGTTAAATATTCCTTGACTGGCAGAGATAACAATTCCTTCTTTGCCTGTCCCAGAGCAAAAAGAAGAACCACTAGATGTTTCCTTTTACTTTGACCTTCGACATCAACAAATGTACTTTCTTGTGAATTATTGACAAACAGGATAATTTATGATAATACATTCTTTGTCAGGATGTGTTTATAGAGCAGAGGAACAAACAGAAAGCATGACAAGACAAGCTAATACTGTGGCGGCTACATTGTTGCAAGAAATAGTAACCAAACAGCCCTCAAATCACATACCTTAGTGTTTTAAATGAAGAAGGATACTTTGGGTAATCTAGTTCTTGATATGCAAAAAAAGACAGGATAGTCACATTTGGAATGACTTTGATTATCGACCAGCTGCATCAAACCTCACTGAGTGTTAAATGACAGATAAACCATTATTAGTTTTGTTAATAAATATTTAATTCTTAACTGTTTTACTCTTGGGTCCCAAATAATAGGCGGGGCTGGAATAAGCAGGTAGGCTGGACATTTGCTTAAATTCATATAAGCAGGTGGGTTAGAAAATCAGTAATTATATAATGGTAACTATATAAAATTTTAAAATTTTCTAGGTTGTCTCACTTGTTTTTTTTTTTTTTAAACTAATTATTTACTCTCGGATCCCAATAGGGGGAGGCTGGAATAAGCAGGGGTGGGCTGGGCATTTGCTTAAATTCATATAAGCGTGTGGGTTGGAATAAATGGGGTTGGATGGGAATCAGTAACTATATAGCATATGTACGAAAATTAGGAAAAAACCATCTTAAAGCACATATAATGACATAATGAGGCAGAAGAAATTAACAAGAGGCAAGTGAAATTAGCACATACGTGTGCTTCAAACGTTCACTTCAGTTAAGATATACATTTGGATAATAAAAATAAGACATTTGTGGCAAAATAAGGGTAGAGGTCTCATTTTCATCCAGCACTTTCTGTATTTTTTCAAGGAACTGGGTATCTTTATTAACCTGACCATCACTGCTGATTCCTACAAGAGAGATAGGGCTTCCCATCATCATATTTGGCCGACCATGATTTGAGTCCTGCAAAACCTCCCTGGAGATTTCTCCAGATGGGTCAATGACCTTCAAAAGATTCCCAGGTGGCTCACTTTCATCTTCCGACTCACTTTCGGAAGATTTTTCCTCAACACCACCACCATCAAATGATTTTGAGCCTCCAATATCATTTGCATGCTTGACCCCTTTCAGTGGAATTAAGTTCTTAATGACTCTTTGAATAGTATTTGGGGAGGGTTTTGACATTATCTGTAGACAAAACTGTCACATCGATAGACCAATGAGGTGCATGATTCGGTCTGACACCTTATAATCTTCAGAGTCATTGAAAGTGTTTGTGGCCCACATTGACTTGAAAGCAGCTTCAACATCAATCTTGCAACTGCATGCACTTGATGTAGTATCTGCATCATCTCAGATTGATTGGGTGTGGGTATTTTATTCAGAGTTTGAAATAACGTGTCTAGCATTTTTGCTTTCTCTATTTTGCAATATTTTGCTTTCAGTTGTTTGTGCAAGTGCATGTCATTAACTTGAACAAATCTGGTGATACCACTGCCAGTGATGACTAGCACATAACTCCTTTTCCAGAGGGCATCTCTCACTTCTGGCATCAAATGTACCATGTAGTCATCAAGCACATAAATGGCAATGTTTTCATGTGGAAACATATTGAATCAGTTTGGAAGGTTTTCAATAGTACAGAGCAGCTGTTCTCATCTATAAGAACCTTTCGGAGACCATTGATATTTCAATGTAGGCAGGGTATTCAGTAGTGGTGGTCTTTTTCCAGTTCTTTTAAATACAAATTCTGAAATAAGATTGATTTTGGTATTATTGCTAACCTGGGTGAAAACTGTGATATGTTTCCTAGACAGGTGGTGGTTTTCTTTGACAAACGTCTCTTGGTTTCTGAATGATAAAATAGGTTGTCCACTACTTTTCCAGTGCAAGGGCATTTGATCTCTATTGATAATAGGAGGATCTACACCAAATTTGTCAAAGAAATAATGACACACACTCTATATGTTCTTCAAATAATCCTGAATGTGCTCAACACATTGCTCTTTAGGGACTGAAATGCATTTGTTTGGTAATTTAGTGATACCCCATGCACTTTTTGCCAACCATTCATCCAGTTTTTTTGAAGAATAAAGCTTTCCCTCAGTTGGTGTGTCTTGGTGTTGGCAAATCAACTCCTCATAAAATTTTTCAACCTGTAATAGGAAAAGAGCTTGTGGTAATCTTGCATGTTCTAACATCCACAAATCATTCAAACAAGGTGTCTCTCATGTTTGGTGCTTTTGTTTTATGAACTCCTCATTGACTCTGAAACATTTCTTGGGAATTTTTTCAGTGCTATCAAGTTCACCTTTCAGATATTTTTCATAACAGCATTTGGCTACTTTAACAGCAGAATCAAGTAGTCGATCAAAGTTTTTGACACCTGCCAAATTCGAGTAAAACAAACAAACTGCTTTGGCAAGATATCCGTGGTTTGGGGTGTGTGGAACATGGCATTTCCTTTTAGTAGCCCAATGAGTTTTCCCTTTCATTTGCTCTAATTCAGAATTATACTCCTCTTTGCATTTGTTCACCACATGCTTGCTTTTCTTCTATAGAATAATTTCCATACGTCGCACCACAAAATACTCTTTTCTCTGCCATGATGTTATGAAAAAAAGTTCAAAGAGATATTACTTGAGTCATTTTGATGTTGTTAAATCCTTATTCCATAAAAAGCTTATCCTGTAATGATAAACAGTTTGTCATTGAAGTTCTTAGTTTGCATAGAATTTGTGTTGGTGATTGGTAGAGAAATCATAGAGAAATCGAAAATGAAGATTCGTTGATTATAGTGTGGAGTAACAGTAAACTCACATGTATGTTACAGACTGGGGCACTTTGTCCAGCCTCAAGTCTTTAAAAACTCTAGCTTGTTGTAAAGCATATGTTCTAACAGCAATTTCCTTGCTTTCTATGTATCCTGAAGCAGGTGTGTTGTGTCTTGAAACGATCAGTCTTCTTTGGGTTGAAGGTTATCAATGCCCTAATATGTTGAAGGCTCACCCACATGAACGTTGGCTACATATATTGTAGTAAATATTTTTTTTCTTCCATGTGTTATGAAAACAAACAGAACACTTGAGGTTTTCTTCCCATTCCTGTCATCAATGTTTTTTTTTTTTTTGTCATGCTGATTCACAATTTGTGTTAGTCAAAATAAAAATGAATTCTCCAGAGTTTGTTGTTTTGTATTAGTAACAGGGGTCAGTTTAATCCACTTTCCCCTTCCCTTTAAATTGCTGGCCTTGTGCCTAAGCATCGGGCAACATGCCTTGCAGCATAGAGTTATGGCCCGTTATGTTCTAAGTTCAATCCCACTGAGGTTAGCTTTACCTTTCATCCCTACAAGGTCAATAAAATAAAGCACCAGTAATGTACTGGACCGCTTTAATCCAGTTGTCCCTCCCCACAAATTGTTGGCTTTGTGCCTAAATAGAAATCATTATTTAAAATTTTCTAGGCTGCCACCCTTGATTTTTTTCTAAAACCAGAATTACTTATTTAGCTTA
>NC_069002.1:16310469-16312942 GCF_001194135.2 Octopus bimaculoides
GTCATATATATACAACAATTTTAATGTAAAATAAAATTATTATTAGATTCTCCAGCTGTTGTATCAATATGAATAGCTTACAATGAAATTTCACCGGAGACAAATTAGCAAAATTTAATAAGGGGGGAGGATTGGAATAAAAGTGCAGGGGTGGGGGAATCTTAAAAATTAATAAGTGGGGGCGAGGGAATAAAAGCAGGTGGAGTGGAAAAATCTGAAAAATTAATAAACAGGGGGGGGGGGAGATTATTCAATACCCCAAAGTACATGAACTTTTTCATGTTCAATGTAGGTGGGGGCAGGGCTGCAAGTTTGAACATTTGCAAATTGTTGGAGTCATTGACTTTATAAATGGATACCATTGTTGTAGACAAATCTAAGCAACAACATCTACAACATCAAAATTGAGTTGTGATAACAGTGCAGGGAAACAGGTGTGTTTGATTTAAATGAGCCCAGTATTCAACTGGTATTGTTTTGATCAACTTTGAAGGCTTAAAAAAAATTGACTTCAGCAGAATCTGAATTCAGGATGAAAGAAGTTTGAAACAAAATACTGAAAAGCATCATTGAAATCAGCAATTTTTCCAACTCTCTCTCTCTCTCTCTCTCTCTCTCCTTCCCCTATCTCTCTCCTCCCCCTCTCTCTCTTCTCTCCCCCTCTCTCTCTTGTTTCATATGAGGTAGATGTAAACAAATATCTTTGAAAGAATATAGGTTTGTACTTCCCTGACCAAACCACTGACAAAAAGCACCATCCTTTACATAAACACCTTCTTCTTTTTCCTCCTCATATAGCTGGTTAAACTATTGAATTACCAGATCGTGGGTTCAAATCTCTTATGCATGATTCACAAGCCTTTGAGTGTATAAATTCTAAATCATGATTCATGGTTCCAGACACTGAAAAATAAACATATTTAATCCTATTTGTAGGGTGTCAGCTTTCCTGCTATGCATACTGTGTGGGGTAACTGGGCCCCTCCTATGGAACGCACCAAATTGTTATCATTTACATATGCAGGTAAGTGTTTACTTTTCCAGCTGTTCCTCATTTTTTTATATATATAAACATATATAAATAGTGCTTATTGTTCCTGTGCATCTTCCATGCACATCTTGATCAGCCTAGAGGTTGTGTGCCTTTGGCCATTTGATTTTGACAAGTCACCGATACAAACAAGTGCTTTATGGGTGCAAAACCAATGGCCATTCTTTGACTGGCCTTAACAATTAACTTCCTAAAAAATATATTACTGCTCTAATTTTTAAAAATGTGGTTCTTTTTTGGATACATTAACTACTGACAATATATATATATATAAAACCTCTAAGGACATACATAATGTGTCATCTCATGTGGCCTCTACATGGCCACCACATGTAATGTCTGGTCTGCTTAAATAAAAACTTCACGTTAGCCCTTATTTCTTAAACATCTGATGTATTTTTTTTTTTACTATGCAAGTGTTAGACTGATGGATTATCAAATTAGCAGATCAATGGATATTGATTGACTTGGGTAAATAAAAAGAAACTTGCTCAACTAAAAATTGAACCTGCATTGCCTACTCAACTCACCAGAAATTTTTCACCACTGTTACAATACATATTTATATTTCCATATAAGGAATTATATTAAATCTAGTACCAAACTTTATTGACTTAGTATTTTTTTTAAATTAGAGCCCTGGTATAAAAGCTACCTCAGTTATTTACAAAAATGATTTATACTTTTATATAAAACACACATACACCTACAGGAAAAGTACATTTAACTGGTACTCCATCAGTTATGAACATAAGTGTTCCAGTTGATCCAATCAATGGAACAGCCTCCTCATGAAATTAACATGCAAGTGACTGAGCATTCCACTAACATAGTTCTCAGGGAGATTCAAAATAACACAGGATGTGACAAGGCTGACCCTTTGAAATATGAATACTACTCATTTTTGCCAGCTAAATGGACTGGAGTAATAAAGTATCTTGCTCAAGGACACAATGCAATGCCTAGAAACAAACTCATGAGCTTACATTTGTAAGCAAATGCACTAACCACAATGCCACACATCTTCACTGGAAAAGCACATATCCTTAAATATAAAACCACAAACCCATATATGAAAAAAAAACATACATTATTAGCCCTTAACTGTGTGCATCTGCTCTTTTTAGTAGATAATGTGGTGGGAGGGTATTGTTGATCAACTCTCAACTTCTATATACTCTTTTACTTGTTTCAGTCATTTGACTGTGGCCATGCTGGAGCACCGCTTTTAGTCGAGCAAATCGACCCCAGGACTTATTCTTTGGAAGCCTAGTACTTATTCTACGGTCTTTTTTGCCAAATCACTAAGTTATGGGGACGTAAACACACCAGCATCGGTTGTCAAGCGATGTTGGTAGGACAAACACAGACACACAAACACATACATATATATATATATATATATATATATATATATATATA
>NC_069002.1:16312962-16318275 GCF_001194135.2 Octopus bimaculoides
CACAAACACATACATATATATATATATATATATATATACGACGGGCTTCTTTCAGTTTTCCGTCTACCAAATCCACTCACAAGGCTTTGGTCGACCCGAGACTATAGTAGAACACACTTGCCCAAGGCACCATGCAGTGGGAATGAACCCAGAACCATGGGGCTGGTAAGCAAGCTACTTACCACACATTCACTCTTGCGCCTATGTATTTTACTTTCTTATTTTATTAATAAATGCAACAAGAATTAATCTCAGCCAGATTTTAATTTTGAATGTAAAATTTTAGATAACTAAATACATGTACTTCACTGCCCTTTTTTTCCTCTTCATTGCCAAATTTTTTAGTCTTCAAAGGTATAGCATAAATAATTAACCCCAACACACAGCAGGTGTGAAGACCGTGTGCAACTTATCCAGATGAAGTGTAATTCTGAAAATACTTATACAGAATAGGTGGTTGGGGAGGGGCATCACTTATGTAGAAAACCTCTGTAGTAGTGATGGCATGATACAATGCTTCTGCTCCATGTTATTAGATGCTTTGATAAGGAAAGCTTTGATATTCAAAATTGATAAGGAAAGATGATACACCCATGCTGATAAAGATTGATGGCCGTTTGTAGATGATGGCTGAATGATTTTGATAAGAGGGAAGGTGCGATCAGACTCATCTAACCCATGCCAACATGAAAGTAAAACAGACACAGATGTAAAATGGTGATCGTGACAGCAACAGCAGCAGGGGCGACAGCTGTGGTGATGACAATGACGACAACAATGACAATGACTTTCAAAGTTTAATGGTTCAATTTTAAAGATCAAGCCATACAAAAGTTTTAAATTGATGAATATGATTTACATTTGTTTGGTTATTTTTAAATCCTGTCAAATTTGTGAAACTGAAGTGAGATAAATTTTTAATTTGGTTTCAAATCCTAGTGTAGGTACAGTCTAGCTTTAAGACATTAATATCTTGAGAAAAGTAAACATCACAACTTCAATTTCTTAATCTTAGCTAAACCAATCCTCAAAAACAGCTTAGTTTGAGATTAGGAAAGGTACAAAAGGTTCCCTTTTAGTTTTGGTTTTGTTTTTCTTGTCTTCAATTGGAAGAAACAGCTGTGCCTGTGGCCATGGGAGAATATATTTGTACCCAAGGGGCTATGTAGTAGTAGGGTTAAGACCCTAACACACAGAATTATGTGTATGTGTGTGAGTCAAGGCCATGGACATGTCAGGCCATCATAATAATCTTTCTATAGGAGAATCACACTTTGTGGTGATGACTTCTATACCTGCTGCTCAAACTTATTTTCAGCTGAGCAGCATATAATGAAGTGCATTGCTCAAGGATACAACATACAGCCCATTCCAGGAATCGAACTCTGTGCCTTACCCTTGTCACCCAATCATCCTACCAACTTCATGTACACTTTCACATTTAAAAATGGAGTTCCTAACAAAATTATCTTCATTCATAGTCAAAAGAAATTATTCCACAGAACATTGATGAAATTTTCAAAACTTTGGCCAAATTAGATGTTCTAAAGAATAATAATCCTATGTTTTGATGATGAACAAAGTAATTAATTTAGTTATCAATCTTTGTGAAGAAGTTGACAGCAAAGTTTTAAAAGTGAAGCAACAGTTGTTAATATACATTACAACTAACAGTATAACATTTCTGTTTTGTAGCCAAATATTTCCTCTACAACAGATGTTAAACTTTCAGTTGATTTATTAGATAAAAAAAACTATCATCAGACAAATGCAGTTTCAATGTATTAAAGTTTCATAATTAACACTGAAGAAGTCTGTTGTCTATAATTGTTGTTGTTGTTGTTTTTGTCTGGCTTCCAGATAAATCTTGATGTGATGAACCTATGATGGAATATCTACAACTACATCTATTTAATCTGATCCTTGTTTGTAAGATGGTTGGAGATGATTTGAGGAAGATATGGCTGCTATTTGCTGCAGGTCAAGCTGTCACATACAGTCTCCTTCTTAGCTCTCTATCGAATATTTCTTTAATCAAAACTGGTTGATGAATATAGATCTAACAATAAATAATATAAAGAAATGAACTCCAGATGGCGCCTTGTAATGACAATGTACATGAAATATGGAAATCAATTTTATGAAATGCAATGGTTAAAAGTTGAAGGTTATCAACTCCTGTTCATCTGGTCGAAAGTTCAAACAGCTGTTCCAGCCATTTTGTTGTACACTTCAAGAAACCTGCTAGAGACAGCAGCCTAATCTCCCTCAAATCTCATCCAACAATCCTAAGAAATGACCCCATTACACAAAGTAATTTAGTTCCAGATACAAGACAATCACAACTTAACCACTTATTGCTCATTGATCTTATTGATCAGGGATCAAATGGAATTAAACAACTGCTAATTAAAAAGACAGTAAAAAAAAGAAATTCTTTGATTCCCCTCATTTTAAAAAGTTAATTGTTTGGGATTTTTTAAATTTCATCTTTATTTTTTTTTTGTATAATTCTTTCTAATGGTTCTCTGTTTCAGGAACATTTCTTGGAAATGTCGTAACCTTCCCACTATCAGCATTACTTTGTGAATATGGTTTTGGTGATGGTTGGTCCTCAGTGTTTTATATTTTTGGTAAGTCTGTCTATTTTTCTGCCATCATCTTTGAGGTTACAAATGAGATTCTAACCATTTTCATGTGAATTGATTGACAGTGATTGACAGTGATTGGTTTGGAAAGTGGAGGGTTGTCCCTTGGTGTTGAAAGGTAGTTCCATCAAAATCCATGGACCTCACCATCAACATAGCTGGTTGAAATGGTACAATATTAGGCATCTGGTGAGAGGTGGATGGAAACACATCCCTCATTACTTCTGCTGTTCTATGTTAGCACTCCGTCGCTTACGACGTCGAGGGTTCCAGTTGATCCGATCAACGGAACAGCCTACTCGTGAAATTAATGTGCAAGTGGCTGAGCACTCCACAGACACGTGTACCCTTAACATAGTTCTCGGGGATATTCAGCGTAACACAGTGTGACAAGGCTGACCCTTTGAATTACAGGCACAACAGAAACAGGAAGTAAGAGTGAGAGAAAGTTGTGGTGAAAGAGTACAACAGGGTTTGCCACCATCCCCTGCCGGAGCTGCGTGGAGCTTTAGGTGTTTTCGCTCAATAAACACTCACAACACCCGGTCTGGGAATCGAAACCGTGATCCTATGACCATGAGTCCACTGCCCTAACCACTGGACCATTGCGCCTCCACGCTGTTCTATGATTCTAAATAATTTATTTAATAAAGTAAATACCATTGCTACATAAGAGCACTTTAATTTTAGAAGTGCCAAACCTGACAAAGGTTTCATTAACTTGTAATTCTTAATAGTTCTTTGAACCTGGAAAATTCAATCACAAATTTCTTCAAAACTTAATCTTCTTTCATAGGCACTTCCTTGCTATCTCATTCAGTACTGCCACTGGATGCAGAGCCTGATTTTAATTAGGGACATGTGCAATTGCTAGTATGTATCAGTGTATGCTTCTCATATTAATTACATCGCAGAATCATCATCATTTACATTGATTCCTGAGATTAAAATAAGATATAGTGATTAACCTGATGGTTTTATATAGTATTTACAGTTGTAGGCCTATATTATTGGTATATGGCCACCACTCCTAGTGGAGTGGGGTGCTTGGTTGATGAAATCAATCCTCATATTTCACTGGTAACATTTCAGCAACTACCAAAGAATAAAAGGACTTAAGTGACCTTGGTACGATTCGAACTCAGAATATAAAGGGAAGTAAAATAGCTTTTTAACAGAATCCCACAACTATAAATAGGGGCTGGAAAGGACAGTCAACTAAACTGATCCCTGTATTTTACTGGTACTTATCAAATAACCCCAGAAATATAGAAGCCATAGTTAATGTCAGCTGAATTTGAACTCTGGATGTAAAGGATCTCTCAGCCGAGAGGACCTTGCCTTGAGGTCTTGTGGGTGCTGGTATCATGTAAAAAGCACCTGTGCCAGTTCTACATGAAAGCACCCATGACAGTTCTACATAAAAGCACTTGTACTGGTGCCATGTAAAAGAGTGCAAAGGGGCCCATGCCAGTGCCACATCAAAAGCACCTGGTACTCTCTGTGAAGCGCTTGGTGTTAGGAAAGGCATCCAGCCATAGAAACCATACCAAAACAGACAACTGGAACTTAGGCTGCTCTACGGTTGGCCAGCTCCTGCCAAACCATCCAACCAATGCCAGCATGGAAAATAGACATTGAATAATGATGATCATGATCATGATCATGATCATGATGTGATGATGATGATGATTGTGATGGTGAGGATGATGATGATGATGATGATGATGATGATGATGATGATGATGATGATGATGATGACGATGACGATGACGATGACAATGATGATGATGATGATGATGATGATGATGATGATGATGATAATGATGATGATGATGATGATTGTGATGATGATGATGAAGATTGTGATGATGATGACGATGATGAGGATGATGGTGGTGGTGGTGGTGATGGTGATGGTGATGATGATAGAAGGACTAAGGATTAATTAAATCTTCAACTGGTAACATTTGTACAAATTCCAAAATATGCTCTCTTTCAAAAACAGGTGTGGTGGCTTTATTATGGGCTATGATTTGGTTGTTCCTCGTTACTGACACTCCATCTCAACATAAACGGATCAGTAAAATTGAGAGAGATTATATTGTCTCCAGTTTGAAATCAGACATTTTAGATGAAAACAAGGTATTCTTTTATTTTTTTATTCTTTTATTCTTTTATTCTTTTATTGTGGATACAGTCTTTAGACTTGGAACCCTGTTGGAGCTCAGTGTTTAAGTAGTTTTAGTTAATTATGTTAACCCAATATTTTGTCTGATGCTTGTTTAATGGTCTCAAATGAGGAGAGATGGCAAAGTCCACCCAGTGCTATAGGGACATAAACAACATAGATCAAAACACTAAAAACTATTTGACATTGATTTTGCCTTCCTACTTGATTACGCCAATACAAACGTGCACGTATGTGTGTGTATGTATGTGTGTATTAAATATATGTAATTGTGTGTGTGTGTGTGTGTGTATGTGTGTGTGTGTGTGTATCATCATCAACATTTGACGTCCATTTTCTGTTAAATGTTGATGGTGATTTATATACACATATGTATACACATACTTGTATACTCATATATAAATACATACATATATATGTCATATACATAAACATACTTACACACACACACACACACACACACACACACACACA
>NC_069002.1:16318492-16319457 GCF_001194135.2 Octopus bimaculoides
TATATATATATATATATATATATGTATATATATATATTTATACATATACATATATATAGAGAGATAGATAGATAGAGAGAGAGAGAGAGGGAGAGATACACACACATATATCTACATACATACTGACCATTCACTGACAACAAATACAAGACCCCAGTACTAGACAGATTCCACTAAGTGGACACATAGACGTATGTGCAAGAAATAAGTCCCCCAAATTCCAGATCTTCCACTCTACCTTTGTTCAGTGAATACCACAGATGAAGCAATGATAAACAAAGAAAATACATTCATCCAAAAACCAAATCAAGAACAAGCAGAGTACATACACAAATAACTATTCACACACAAAATTCATTCTTCCACTTAACATGAGGAACCTACACAGCTAACAGCCTAAACTTTAGCCACTGGCCTACACACAAACGACTCCCGTCCACTCTCCCATTTGGCAAATTAAATTTAGAGTGCCTTCACTGTAACTAGATATGTTGACTCAACCATGTTGGCTTTCAGCACAAAATATACTGTCACATGACACTAATGCACAGATGTAGATGGAAAAGTTCAAAGGGTTCTGAAATTACTCATGTAATCATTCTCTACAACACTTGACAGAAAACATTCAGAGCATTGATTGTTTGGTACAGTCACTAGACATGTTCACTCAGTCGTGTCAGCCTTAACTTATAAAATCAAGTATTGTCACTTGACATTAACAAAAGGCCATAGTGGGGAACCTACAAAAATTTCTAAAGCCAGTCATCTGACTATCCTCTAGCAGTCAAGTCCTATCCAAGACATATACTAATTTGAGCCAAACTCCCTATAAAAATAGAACAAGCTTCAAATACTAGTCAGAAGCGAGACAGTTGCAATGTAACTATGTCTTTCTATCTGAACTTTTGAAAATTAGTGTATACAGTGAAATCAGTTAAATCATTAAATATATATATATATATATA
>NC_069002.1:16322205-16323455 GCF_001194135.2 Octopus bimaculoides
ATATATATATATATATATATATATATACAAGAATAAGGGCAGGGAATCGTCAATTAATAATAGAATTAATAATTATATTAGAAAAAATAATAAAGTACTCAGATATCTAGATGGTTGTACATTTACAGATTTTTATTAATATGTCACATGTTTTTATAAATTAGCACTTGCACCTATTCTTGTAGATTCTCCAGATTGTCATAGTAGAATCTGGAGAATCTACAAAAATAGGTGCAAGTGCTAATTTATAAAATCATGTGACATATTAATAAAAATTTGTAAATGTACAACCATCCAGATATCTGAGTACCTTATTTTTTTTTTCTAATATATAATTCCTGTACATCACCTCCAAACCTTCTAATATATATATATAAATATACATATATACATATACATATATATATATATATTTATAGAAGGTGTATTCTAGAAGTTTTGAGACTTTTTCAGGAGACATTTATTGATTTTTAAATAAGTAGAAAACGCTAATTTCTTTCAAAGTAGGATCCTCTGACTTCAATGAACTTGTTGTGGCACTCCAGCCATTTCATGAAGGCCCCATAAAAGTCCTCAAAAGGAAGGTATCAAGGACCCTTGTCACAACTTCCTTCATCTATAAAACGACTGTCCCTGTGGTTCACCTTTAGCCTGGGGTACAACCAAAGGTCACAGAGAGCAAGGTCTAGACTGAATGGAGGGTGAAGGATGGTTTTGATGCCCATTTCATCAATTAGCTGGTTACCAAGTACCCTGGGAACAAGCTTTGCACAAACTTTGTGCTTGTTCAGATCTTCATGTATAATTCGATGTACAATTTCTACTCAACTCCAAATTGTATGCTTATTACTGTTATAGACACACAATAAACACTGTAAACAAACAGGAAACAACTTCTATCTCATTCCAGGGAGAAAAACTAGAGGTAGTCGATAGCTTCCGCTATCTGGGTGACCAAGTTAGTAGTGGGGGTGGGTGCGCTGAAAGTGTAGCTGCTAGAATAAGAATAGCCTGGGCAAAGTTTAGAGAGCTCTTACCCCTGCTGGCGACAAAGAGACTCTCACTCAGAGTAAAAGGCAGACTGTATGACGCATGTGTACGAACAGCCATGCTACATGGCAGTGAAACATGGGCTGTGACTGCTGAGGATATGCGTAAGCTCGCAAGGAATGAAGCCAGTATGCTCCACTGGATGTGTAATGTCAGTGTGCATGAGAAAAGCTGAACATAAGAAGCATCAGTTGTGGTGT
>NC_069002.1:16324104-16326959 GCF_001194135.2 Octopus bimaculoides
GTGTTGCCATCCGGTTTCACCAGTCCTCAGTCAAATCGTCCAACCCATGCTAGCATGGAAAGCGGACGTTAAACGATGATGATGATGATGATGATGATGATGATTATATATAGCAATAAGAAAATGAAGGGGAATATGTGGTACTCATCAACTTGCAGACACTGTACTATGTTAATTAACCTATTTATTTTTCAACCAAAAGGACAATAAAGACAATATACAAACATATGTGACACACTATGTCATATCAACAATTAAAAATTAAAAATTAATTTTTAATTGTTGATATGACATAGTGTGTCACATATGTTTGTATATTGTCTTCATTGTCCTTTTGGTTGAAAAATAAATAGGTTAATTAGCATAGTACAGTGTCTACAACTTAAGAGTACTACATATTCCCCTCCATTTTCTTATTGGTATGTAAATTTAGGGTAAAACCTCCTTTTAACTGCACCCACTTATTGCATTTGGTAAAAACACTAGTGTAATAATAATTGGGTACCCTCCCAGCAGTATATTGGATAGATATTATCCCTTAGTGGGTTGGATTCACAACCCCTAACTCTCTTGGACTATATATTATATATATATATGATACACGTCCTGATGGCCATATGTTTGCATATATATATATATATATATATATAGTTATATATATATAGTTATAAGTATAAATATACCATAAACAAGTATAGAAAAATGGAGGAGAAAAAGATGTTGAATCAAAATTAGATTTTATACAAATTAGGATTTAGAACAGAGGTTCTTGAATGGGTATTTTGATTTTTCTCTGCATGAGCATTTATCATATCTATTTGCATATATAGCAGTTCTGACTTCATTTTCCAATTCTGTTATCGTGTTAGCTATATCATAATCATTTCTACTGTCACAATTTGGCCATTGCAGTTTACAACTTCGTTGGTATACAGATGCATATGTTTTCTAGATCCAGAAGGTGGGTTATTGAACTGTTGTCACTTTTACTATTGTTCATGTGGTACATACGCTGCTCTAAATTAGTAGAGTTAGCATAGGATACCTTCATAGTGTGCTGGTTAAAGATAGCATGGTATCAATTAGATTTAGGAAAGCATTTGTCCAAAGCAGCAAAAAATTTTCCAGCAGTCTTGGTTGAAACATGCGAATCGAAAATTGAGTTAAACCAGAAGACATCATGATTCCTATATCTGTTGTTTAGCTTATTTGATCTAGCGTGTTGTACAGGATTGGAACGATTTACAATGTTATGAGCAGTTGGATTATTGTGTCATGTGTGTCTATATTGAGCTTCTGTTAGTAGTTCATTGCCTTGACCGATTCTTCCTGGTCTGTATTCTCAATCTGAGTGAGTTCTCATACCGTAACATTGTGATGGTGTTCAATGTGCATTATTATTAGAAGAATTGACAATGTTGTGTATGCCAGCTTCTTGAATATATTGAATTTTTTCACAGTACCCAGTCCTAGCTAAAGCTGCATAATAATAAACTGCATGTAATTTGAAAATTTTATTATTAGCGGATAATCTAGAAATTCTTGTAGAAATATTCTTAATTATTCCCTGTATTATCAAGGGTGGATGGTTGGATGCTATGTTAATGTACTTAGTATGATCATTTGGCTTATGAAATGGTTCAAATAATCCAGTATCAAGACAGAAAGTAGTGTCAAGAAAATTTAGTCTACGATAATCTTTACCCATAGTAATGTTTCGTCCTAATTATTTTTAAATCTCAAGAAATTTTTCCTTTGCCTTCCTAATTGTACTTTACTACTTCTGTCCATTAAGAATAGGGTGTCATCCCCATATAGACCCCTTGTTACTTCCGAAAAGGAAGACTGGATTAATGAAAGGATATATATTCTTATTTCTTTATTGCCCACAAGGAGCTAAACATAGAGGGGACAAACAAGGACAGACAAAGGGATTAAGTTGATTACATCGATCCCAGTGCATAACTGGTACTTAATTTATCGACCCCGAAGGGATGAAAGGCAAAGTTGACCTCGGCGGAATTTGAACTCAGAACGTAACGGCAGACGAAATACTGCTAAGCATTATATATATTCTGACTAGGTCTGTAACCTGTGCAGTCAGATGACCCCATTGCTATATCAAAAGCATTCTCCCTATCTATCTCCCATTCTCCCATTGTACATGCAGTTCTTTCCACTCAAAGTAGCTGCTGCTGCTGCTGCTGTTGTTGTTGTTGGTGGTGTTGTTGCTACTGCGGCTGCTGCTATTGTTGCTGCTGCTGCTGTTGTTGTTGTTGTTGTTGTTGCTACTGCGGCTGCTGTTATTGTTGCTGCGGCTTCTGCTGTTGTTGCTGTTGTTGCTGCTGCTACTGCTGCTGTTACTGCTGTTGCTGTTGTTGCTGCTGTTGTTGACTGAGTTGTCATCAATTTTTTGTTTCAATACAATTCAAACATAACCAATAAAAGCTACAACAGTAACAACACAAATGTGTTGCAATCCCTTAATCATCCGATTCTAATTGAAATGATTTCATTTGTTTCAGAAAGTGAAGGTTCCTTGGTTGTCAATGTTCACTTCAATGCCAGTCTATGCCATCATTGTCAGCAACATCTCAGCTGATTGGGGAGTTTACACCCTTCTCACAGGGATACCAACCTATATGAAAGAAGTCTTAAAGTTTGACATAGCGGCTGTAAGTTCAACATTCATCTCTATAGAGATTTTATTTCATACATGCATACATATACACACACACACATATACACACGCACTTATACATATATAGATATCCGTATGTGTGTGTGTATGCATTATGTGTGTGTGTGTGTGTGTGTGTGTGTGTGTGTGTGTGTGTGTGTGTGTGTGTGTGTGT
>NC_069002.1:16332698-16334845 GCF_001194135.2 Octopus bimaculoides
TATATATATATATGGGGTAAATTGTCACCATTTTAAATTTTTTATTTCACACATGCACATTGTTTTTGATTTTGTTAACTACATTACACAATAGAGTAGGGTCAGTTGGGCAGCATCTGTGAGAAAAACAACACCATGACACAATTCACTCTGCCAGAAATTTGGAAACGACATGCTGTACTGCTTGGCATTTGTGCCTGAAGCTCCAATACAAGCATTTCAGAGTATTTGGATGTCAATCTGAGGACATAATAATGGAAATGAGATTCGTCAGGTCATTAACCAGCCATGTATGGCAGCTAATAGACAATGGGATTCCATACACAATATCATGGAGAATCCTGGCCTGCATTAACAGGTTCAACTACTGTAAATTATGCATAGCAGAATGGGCGAGGAGCCTAAAGGACTCTCTTAACCCAGGGAACATCCTGAAATCCAGAATGGAGGTCTTAGGGCCATGCTTGCATTCCAAGCAATTCCTGCCAGCCTATTGGAACTCACAGGAATAGCAGGGCTACCGGCGATCAATAGCCAAAGCAACACAACCCCCTTTGTTGACATCAGCAATCGATTGCCAAGAAGAGACAAATCCCCTTTGTTGACATTGAGTAATGAGGTCATACAGCTGTTTGCGATAGTAATCGAAGAGGAACAACTTCCAGGTTATCTCTACTAAATGTCACCATTATGTTCTATTATATTTTTTGTTTACTGCCTGTGTTGTATATTAAATGCTTTTTTTTTTGTTTTTGGTTCTTGTGTTGGAGTAACCAGTAAACATTGAAAATCAACACCAAGAAGGAAGAAGTATTATTTACATATATTTATTTGTCTGCCCAACATCGGTGATCTATCTACACATAAAGTGCACCTGTGTTTAAATGACCTATAGAGCTATGAGTTCACAGCTAGCTTTTTTGTAGTTGATGTGTATGTAGTTTCAAAAAATGCCTTATTTTACAAATATGAGATGTATTGTCATTTTTATGTAATTTTTATGTAATTTTGGTAAATATGTCTGTTAAAATGAGATGTCAGTGTTATTTTCATGTTTGCGTAATTTAGAAGACAATTTATTCATCACACCTTGTATAGACGCATAATAATTGTATATATGCATAATAACTACATATTAAAACAAGAGATATATTCACCATTACACATGTTTCATTTGCTAATAGGAGTTACAAAATTAGGAGAAACATGCAAAATGTTTACTATTAATATTTATTCAATGTATAATGCACCTTGTGTAGAATACAAAGTCAGTTATTTTAAGATAAAAACAAAAAAAAACAAGAATTTGTGTCTATATCTAATGTGTAGGGCTGTTATATACTCCATGGAAGAAATAAAATAATTAGAAATTTTTGTTTAATTATTATTATTATGCTAATTAATATCTCATTATCCCCTGTTATTAAACTCTGAATCATTATCAGCTTCTTGTTCACTTGCAATTTATTCCACATTCTTTAATTTTTTCATCATCATTTTCCAATCCATCAATGCAATCGTTATTGAACACTTTTGTGATATTTTTGATCAATTTTATATGAGAATCAATAAAGTCTCAGGTTTCCTCTAGATATTGGGGCAAAGAAGATTTTTAGTTTTGTCTGAAGCACTCAAATCAGTGTTGGGATTAGCCAATATATTTTGAAATAAAATTATTTCAATATTTGTTCAAAGTGTTTCATTATCATCATCATTTGACGTCTGTTGTCCATGCTGGCATGGGTTGGATGGTTTGACTAGGGCTGGTAAGCTGGAAGGCTGCACCAGACTCCAGTCTGATTTGGCATGGTTTTCTACAGCTGGATGCTCTTCCTAACCCCAACCACTTCAAGGGTGTAATGGGTGCTTTTACGTGGCACCAGCATGGGTGCTATTTGCGTGACACTGGCATCTGCCATGACTGCAATTTTACTCAGCTTGATAGGTTTTCTTCTCAAGCACGGGATAATATCAAAGGACTCTGTCATTGCCTCCGTAAGGCCCAACACTCGAAAGGAACTCAGCCATTTTGCCTCCATGAGGCCCAACGCTCAAAAGGAACTCAGCCACTTCACCTCCGTGAAGCCTGCTTGAAAGGAACTCAACCACATCACCTCCATGAGGCCCAACACTCAGAAGGAACTCAA
>NC_069002.1:16334901-16339216 GCF_001194135.2 Octopus bimaculoides
CTCCGTGAAGCCTGCTTGAAAGGAACTCAACCACATCACCTCCATGAGGCCCAACACTCAGAAGGAACTCAGCCACTTCACTTCCGTGAAGCCTGCTTGAAAGGAACTCAACCACATCACCTCCATGAGGCCCAACACTCAGAAGGAACTCAACCACTTTGCCTTCATGAAGCCCAATCTTCAAAAGGAACTCTGCTACTTTGCCTCCGTCAGGCCCAACACTCGAAAGGAACTCAGCCACTTTGCCTCCGTCAGGCCCAATGTTCAAAGATTGATGTTTTACATGCTACCATGTAAATATTTTGTGGTTGTAAAATATTTGTAAAAACCCACAAGGAATGATGACAAGTCCTCTATTATGCTGACGCTATTATTTTTCATTTATCACATCTGTGAGATGGCCATAAAAAGAATGCTGTATAAACATCAATTATTATTTTAGTAGAACACCATCATGATAATCACAAATAAATCTACTTTCCTACCAAATTATTACCCACCCAACCCTTTTCTCTAACACAGATAATGACATTATTTGCAGATTTAATCTCTTTGGTTGTGTTTTTATGAGATAAGCAACCAGTTTCCACCCATTAGTAGGAGAGCAAACATAACTATGTCAGCTGTCATTCATCATCATTATTTAAAAGTCCACTTTCCAGGCTGGCATGGGTTATACACTTTTCAAAGACAGCAATGTTTTCCAAGTTCATTAGATAAATACAGGTTTCCTTTTCTAGAAACCAATGATAAATTGTTGGAATTAAATAAATATTTCTTCATAGTCTTTAGACATCCATTGGCACAATGGTTCTTTAACTAATTATGACTTACTTTGAAACAAGAACTACAAGTGAAACATTGCTTCAATTTTTTCCCAAAACTGGAATATTTATCATTTCATTTGAAATAGTTAAGCTGTATTCTCTGAAATCATAAGAATAATTTTTTTGGCAATTCTGACAACTTGTATTTCCATTATTCTTGTATTGCAGAATGGTCTGGCATCAGCTTTACCCTATATTGGTCTTTGGATTCTTATCAATGTTTTTGCTGTTCTTGCTGATTTCGTACGAACGAAGAACTACCTCAGCACAACCTGGACAAGGAGGTCTTTTGATGCTACAGGTAACAATATCACCTGAGATTTGTTGTTATTATTTGACCCCAGATCATCTCTAGTTAGTCTAACCTAGGACAAAAATAGTGACCAACCCTGCGAACCTTCATCACTTTCAACAAGGCATATACACTTATTTAAGCACCTGAACAACAAACTCATTAAATTGACATTTAACTGGTTGAGTATACCACAGACATGTTTCCTCTTAACATAATCCCCATTTGGAATCAGTGTGACACAATGCATGCCGCAATGTGTGACAAAGTTGAACCTTTTAAATATTGGTACAATCCTTTCCACAGGCTTCTTCACAGTTTCCATTAATCCACTTGCAGTCACAAAGTTGGGTTGGTCCATGACTATGGTACATGGCACCCAGACATCCAGCTACCCTGTCTCTGAGGCACCTTGTCTCCCAGGCACCTTGTCTCCCAGGCACCTTGTCTCCCAGGCACCTTGTCTTCCAGGCACCTTGTCTCCCAGGCACCTTGTCTCCCAGGCACCTTGTCTCCCAGGCACCTTGTCTCCCAGTTACCTAGGTATCCTGCCACTCCACTGCCCAGGTACATGAGATTGAACCCAGGATACCTGATTATGAAACCAACTATTTAACCACTCAGCCATGCTGCATCCACATTAGATGATCCAGGATTAAATACAGGATTAAATTATTTAATCCGAGGTTATCTAATATACTTCATTCTTTTTAAGGCGGTAGAGTGAATTAAGAGAGATTTGGCTGCTATTTCTTGCAGGAAAAACAACTTTGTTTTCAGTTAACTATTGTTGTTATTGTTGTTGTTGCTGGTGCTGGTGCTGCTGCTGCTGCTATCGCTTCTCTTGTTGCTGTTGCTACTGTGTGATCAAGGCCAATCGAGCCATGACCATCCCATCTTTTTAGTATATCAGTGAAAAAAACTTCAAAAGCAGTGGAGGAGGTTTCTATATGGTCTTTTGACTTGCTAGAAATAGCAGTAAAGTCTTCTTTGAATCACATCAACCATCTTTTAAAAAAAAGGACACATCGGGAAATGCCACATGATACTTAAATCTGAAAAAGAAACAGGCAGGATGGTCACATTTGGAAAGCCTGTGATCATACATTTGTATCAGCAATCTAGAATGAATCAAGAACAGCCACAAAGTTTACAAATATTTTTCTTTTTTTGTTGTTGTTGTTGTTGTTGTTGTTGTTTGTGTAAATTATTCTTTTATCTGTTTTTAATTGTCTTTAATTTCAGGCAAAATTGTTCCTGCAATCCTTTTAATTGGCCTTGGCTACATGGACTGTCGGACACCTTACGTTGCTGTTGCTCTCCTCACATTGGCTGTCTCATTGACTGGGCTTCAGTACAGTGGTTTTATTGTGAACCATGTTGATATTGCTCCCCCAGTTGCAGGAATATTGTTTGGAATATCAAACTCCCTTGCTGCCATCACTGGTTTCATCTCACCATTAGTAACAGCAGCTGTCACTCCAAATGTAAGCATTACTTCTTTTTTTTTTTTTTTGCTAGCCTTCATCATGAGGTGAAAGACATTCCACCTATGACCATCACTACTTTTTACCCATATATATGTGGTTCGCATTGCTTTTTTCAAAAATAGTGGCCTGTGATTTAAGAGAAATTTGGCTGCTATTTCTAGCCGGTGAAGTGACTACCCAGAGGCTCACCATGATTGGTTTATAATAATTAGTAAGGAGAATCATGGATGGAAGTGCTAGAATCAGAAGTGTGGAAAATAAAATGTTTTTCATTCTGATTATAAAATCTATAAGTAAATTAACTACCTGTGATATACTGGGGTCAACATGTACAACTGTATCCAACCAATATTTCAAGTAATGAGTCAATGCTACAAATCGTTTTGGCTACATGTGGCTATTTTCTTGATTCCTTTATTTAAATAAATGACATCATCATCATCGTCATCATCATCGTCATCATTATCATCATTATTATCACTGGAAGCTTTATTGTAATTGTTATTGTCGTTATTATTGTTTTGATTCGCACTGTTCTATTTGCGGTTGTTCTTTACTTGAAAGCAGACAATAACAAATCACCAAAGGTTTCAAGTAGTACCTTCTCCTGTCACTCAAAGAGACAATACTTTCCAATGCAAGCTATACCCAACAATATTGTCTTCTGGATCACCTCGAGCCTAACAACAGCTCCAATATTCTTAAAATGTTTTTCAATGCTCTTGGAAACTGCTCCTAATGCTCCATTTACCACCGATATCACCATTATTTGCCTCATGCCCCATAGCTTTCCTATCTCATCCTGCAGTGGCTGGTATTTCTCAAACTTTTCTGTTTCTTTACATTTCACCCTTGAATCACCTGGTATTGCAACATCTATTATCTTTACTTCTTTTTCATCTTTGTGGATGATCACGATATCTGGTCATTTTGCCTCTATGACTTGGTCACACTGCATGTTAAAATCCCAGATTTGTACTGTTCATTTTCCATTACTCCCTTTGGCTTGTGTTCATATTATTGTTCAGCTCTCTCGAGGTTTGCTTTACCACACAACAACCAGTAGACATATCTGGCCACATTGTCGTGTCTCCTTTTGTATTCGCGTTCTGTGAGCTTACAGCATTCATTAACAATATGGCTTATACTTTCTCCCTTCTCAGAGCACATCATACACTATGGCGAGTCATTGCTTTTGTCAATGTGATATTTGGAGTAGTTTGTTCTGAGACCTCGTTCTTGAGCGCTGCACACTAATGCCTCAGTGGGGCCTTTTAAGTCTCCTTTCTGTAGCTATTGCCAGGTTCTCTTCCAATCAATCTCATCTTTATTCTTCAAGAACTGCCTGTGCATTTTCTTGTCCTGCCAAATTTTCTTCATCTGCTCTCTCTGGTCTTTCTTAAATCATATTGGATCTACAGCTTAGTTCACTTTTAAAGTTCCCCACATTTTCACTGCTTCAATCCTTTCTTCTTTACTCACCTTGAGATACCGAGCCAGGCTATTCTCCTCTTCCCTTACACAATCTTCACAACACACCAATCCCTGTCCTCTGTTTTTCCTCTTTACATATAATCTTGACACATCACTCTTGGGGTGTAGTTCCTTGTTCATTGTCATTAATTTACATGTTCTCCAGTCTGTCTCTTGTAGTTCATTCTTCTTCCAAGACACTATTTCTGCCCCATATCTCATCAAAGCAACTG
>NC_069002.1:16339226-16339540 GCF_001194135.2 Octopus bimaculoides
TTTCTTGATCCCAAATTCCATGCCAATATCTTTGCTAATCATCTGCACAGCTGCCGTCAGACTCTCAATTTCTCTCTCAGTCTAAGCAAATAGCTTTAGGTCATCCATAAACCACAGGTTGTTTACTTTCCCCCTGCCTAGCATTTCATTTAAATTAACTAACACCACATTAAATAATTAATTAGTTAATTAATTAATTAGCATTTAACAATTTCCGTTGTATCCTTTTTGTGTTGCAGGGAACCCAAGCAGAATGGCAAATTGTTTTCTACATCTCAGCTGCCATTTATATTTTTGGTGCTGTCTTTTACTTC
>NC_069002.1:16340750-16346467 GCF_001194135.2 Octopus bimaculoides
ATATATATATATATAGGCACAGCGAGGTTGTATAGTAAAAAGCTTGCTTCCCAACCATGTGGTTCTGGGTTCAGTCCCGCTGCATGGCACTTTGGGCAAATATCTTCTTCTATAGCCTCAGGCTGACCAAAATCTTGTGAATGGATTTGGTGTGTGTGTGTGTGTGTAATATGTAGATAGGGTTACAATCGAACATATGTCCTCTTGAAGCACATCTGCTTATTCCAGTATTCCAAATCCGTATGTAGGTGATATATTTATGTGAAGTATGCATAAGATTTGAAAATACTGGAAAATACTTTTGCAGAGTAATTACATATCAAAACAGGGGATTGGAAAAACAATATTAATACCAAAATTTTTTTCAAAATTCCTCTTTTGATACACACACCCACACCCACACACACAAACTTACTTACATACATACAAACATACATACATATATACATACATATATCATATATATGTATGTATATGTGTGTATGTATGATGTATGTTTATATATACATATATACATATGTGTGTAAGTTGTCTAAAAGTCCATAAGTCAGGAAAAGATGCACTCATATATCTGCCAATAGAGTGGATATATTATCTGAAGTGTACAGCATGATGTATCTCCAATACAACCAAAACTGACTGGTAAGATCGGCCATATTGGACATATAATACTGCAGACTTCAGATAATATACACTTCGGATAAGATACTTGTAACATATATACTAATATACATTATTTGTACTCATATTTGTATATGTACATACATATCTATATACACACATGCACAATTCTACAACTTCACACCAAACATGAATTTCCAATACTCCCCCCTCTCCTCCCCATCATCACTAAATATGTAAATATTTATAAAAATTTTCATTTGTTGACATTTTAAAATTTGTTTTATGTCCAATCTTTGAAAATCAAAGAACAGTTTTTTTTTACAAAAAATATATTCTTGCTGTCATTGTATGGTTGTTTTTTTTTTTTTTCTTTCATCAACCTTTATAGAACTGCTGCTGTTACTGCTGCTGCTGCTGCTGCTGCTAAAACAAAAATTGTTATTATTGTTGTTATTGTTATTTTATTTATTTATATGAAAATGCAATGAATTTGCTTCTTTTTTTATAGGGTTTTCTAATATATATTTTAATGTTCGTTTAATCCCTATTGCTATTAATATTTTCTGCAAGATGTCAACAGTGGCAGCTCTAATCATGTGTCACCATTCAATGGATTAATTAATGAGATTTGTCTAATTTCATTGCTTCAAAACTTTGCATATTGATTATTTTTCCAGGCAAGATTTGCTGCATTAAATTTTAGTTCCCATTTCGTGGTTGTGAGGAACCATTTAGGTCCCAAGTCTTCAGTAGTAGCCACCAGTTGATGGCTTTATTCCATGGTCTCATTACTAGACAATGGCTCCTGGATTAAAGCCTTCAGTTCACACTCTGATATTAAACTTTAATTTGATATGGGATGTGGTACAGGAATGAATGGATGTTGTCCAGTTTGGCACTACCATTTAGTGTATAAAGTAATTCAAATTATTCATAGAAGGTGGCAAGCTAGTAAAATTGTTAACAAGATGGTCAAAAATGGTTAGCAGTATTTCTTCTGGCTTTTTATGTTCTGAGTTTGAATGCTGCTGAGGTTCACGTTTCCTTTCATCCTTTTGGGGTCAATAAAACAAGTACCAGTTGATTACTTGTTTTTTTAATGTAATTAATTAGCCCCTTCATTCAAAATTACTGTTAGATCTTTTTTTCCAAAAATGTTATTTTTGATTTGTAAAAACTTCCATCAGTTTATTTTGTTTGGATTTTAAATCATTGGGATTTTCTTTTGAAAAGAAAAATTAATCTGAAGGAAGTTTTAGATGTTAACCCAGTTATTTAATCTTTTCTTTTCTTGTAAAGTTAAACCAGAATCTAACTTTAACCAACACCAGAAGTTTGTGGTGAGAAGTGTGGAACATGTGATAAACATACAGCAAGTTGACTAACATGATGCTGGTTCAATTCTTAGTTGCAGCAATTTTACTTCTTTTTCATATTCTACTGATGCTCTTTTGAAAGACATGGATGTCACAAAATTCTTTTTTTCTTCTTTCCTTGAAATATCAGGCTTTTGAATAAAATAAAACAGAAAGCAATCGATCCTGGTATATTACAGGTAATCATACATGTGGTTAGGGTAATCTAGAACTTTTTTTTTATCTAATGACAGAAGTCCCTCATTGCCAATTAAGGCCTTCAGTTGATGGTGGATACATGTGATATATGTATATAATATATGATAGATGTGATATATATATATATATATATATATATGTGATAGATATAATAGATGTGACAGATGTATGTCGAATAAGGTCATCAAGAATTGACTGTTTGCTGTTGTCGTGCATCCAACATCAGACACAATCTTTAATCAGAGCTTGAACCAATTTTACAGTAAAATATTCTGAGACGATTGATGAAACTCTGGTCTGAGGTTGAACATTTCCCAGATTGATTTGGTTCATAATTTGATAGAATTCTGGTCTAAGACTGAATAATTCTCAAATTGATTCGGTATCAATTCCTGAAAGATGAACTTTGTTCTGAGCTTAAGCATTGATCTGATACCTGTTTCTCAGAGCCAAGTCTACTGAGACAAGGCAGAACACAATATTTGACCCAGAAACACAGAACAACAGAAACTTTATATTTTGAATTTATGAGTGATGAGGCACTTAATCTTATATTTTATTCACTCAAATATCTTTATTCTTCAGCAGGTCATTTTAAGGTTGTTGTTTCAATCAATCATTGACAACATGTGGCCTGCAAAAGTTTGTGAATGGCTTACCTAATGGTGAGCCATGACTCATGTGGCCCACTTCTTGAAAAAGGTTGCCCATACCTGATTTAGATCAAAGTCAACCCTGATTCAACTGAATTATTTTTCAAATATCTTTTTAAGGTTATCTTGTTGAGACATTTTACTGAGTGTGCCTTCAAATTGAAACAATTGAATATGATAGGATGTTTTCATTGATTATTGATCTAGGATGGATCAATAAACATAGTTAGATGTATTTTTTTAATTGAGCAAAATACAAAGGAGAGAGAGAGAGAGAGAGAGAAAATGAAAATGAGGGAGAGAGAAAGAACAATGAGAAATAATTTTAAAAAATACCCAACAAGACCATGTTTTCACTGCCTGTGTTCCCATTTAGACTTTTGAAAGTACAGGTTTTATCTATTAATTTCTCATAATGTCTCGCATGATAAATTATTGTTGTTATTACAGATGCCTGATCTATTGTTACTGGCTGTAATCATCCAATCTTGTTCACTTGAACTTTAATTATTTTTTTTTTGTATTCAAACAGTGTATCTAGGACATCAATCAATGTGTCTTTTTTGTTTTGTTTTTTAAACGATTAGGCAGTGTGTGTGTGTGGTTTGAGGGAGACATGGCTGCTAGTTTTAGCAGATCAAGCAATGTTTTACATGGTCTGTCATTGAGACTTATTGAAATGTTTCCTCCATGTTTTATCAGAAAAATATCTGTGACCTGACTATCCAAAAGGTGAAGGTTAATAGATGTAATTGCCAGGAGTGATGTGATACAAAATAGATCCAAAGACCAAGTCTTCAACAATCATGATATAACTCATTTCAATGAGAGCCTTTATTTTAACTATTAGAAATGGCCATTCAAAACTACCATCACCACCACCCCATCATCCTCATCATGATCATCATCATCATCATCATCACAAGCATGTGCAGCATTTAATTACTTTTAATATTTTTTTTTAACCCGTCAGCATTTAAAACAGCCATATCTGGCTTAAATTTTCAATTTGTTCTATGTTCAAACTGGCCAGATCTGACTTCTCACACCTGCCCTGCAATAGCATTATAAAAATAAACAACCACAATATCAAAATCTTAAAACTACAACAGAATACACATTTAACAATTAACTCAAAATAATGTTAATAAATGAGCATTATGATTGACAGAGAAATCTAAATGTTAAAGGGTTGATATTTTCACCTATACTTAGGGCAGTTGGCTGACAAAATCATTAGAGCATCATACAAAATGCTTTGTAAGATTTAACTAGTGCCATTTCCATTCTGAGTTCAAGTCCCATCAAAGTCATCCTTTTGAAATCAATAAAATAAAATATCAATAATCGGGGCTCGAAGTAATCAACATTGTTCTCCTTACATGAGTATATCTCCCCACCACCACCACCACAACTCTAGTGTTAGAAATCAATATTTTTATTTGATATTTCACTCTGAACATTCTCAGCTATCCCCTGTGTAATGATGTTACCTTCCACATGCAGCTATTTTCCCCTCACAACATCAGATACTCTCAATACTAAAATTGTTTTTACAACTTGCTTCCCTTAAAACTCTGAACATATACCCCACCCCTCTTTCACACATCTAATGATCCAGAGTATAGAGGAATACATTACAGTTGGGGGTGACGTGTCCTCTTTTTTTTTTTTAGGATAGTCATAAAGAACCTAGATTAGTTATTTATTTTGTTATATCTGTGAGGGAGACAACAGTTCCCACATGTTTCTAACTGTTAGATCCCAGATGCTCCACCAGACCAAGAATGAGTGGGTCAAAAGGGTGCCATGACTCTCTGGTCACAACAATATTCACACTTAAAACCATGGCACCAACTGCCAACAAAATCTTACTTTCAGCTCATGATGGCTGTTATTGTTGTTGTTATTGTTATTATTGTTGTTGTTGATAACTGACAGCTACCATCCTTAGACTTTCCCCCAGGTTATCAACACCAATTACATAAATAAAAGCCAAATGAATTTTTTTTTAATTTTGGACAAATTGTTTTTAAAAAGTTGTTGACAGTTTTCAGTTTGTCCTGGAATGTTTGATTTATTCAAAATTATTGGATTTAAACCATTCAGAAGTGAGTTCCAGCTAAGCTTCAGACAAAAAACTATCCCAAAACAAAATAAACAAACACAAAACAAAAAAAATTCTATTCTTACATTTTTTTTATATTTATTAAAATGTTTTTGTATCTTTTCGTTTTTACTGTGACATTTTTATATTTTTAATTATATGTTTTTCTGGAAAAAAATATTGTACTAATTTACATGATTAATTACTCAATGATTTTTTTTTTTTCAGCCAAAAATCTGTTTTCCAATGTTCGTTGCAGTTCTTTGCCAGGCATATTTTATACCTAGTTTTTGGTTTGAAGTTAAAACAACATAAATATATATTTAAAAAAAAAACAGATGTATGATCAGTGGCTTACCCCTTGATAAAATGTGACCCTACATGTAAAACTGTGAACTACATGTATGCATGCATACATACATACATACATACATACATACATACATACATACATACATACATGCATACATACATACATACATACATACATACATACATACATACATAGAGTTACTCTATCCAAATTACAAGATCAGGTTGATACCACTAATTATTGAGACATTGAGATATGTAACATGCTGCCTAAATACCAATCTTTAGGAATTAGGCTTTTCAAAGCCAGAAAGGAGAAAGCTAATTTGAAGACTACAGATCCAATCCATCACTGGAACTGTAAAAATCTGTAAAACTTTCCAGAAGTATATGATTTACATATATATATATATGAGCATGTCTAGATATGCAACTATATGCATGGGA
>NC_069002.1:16348507-16353050 GCF_001194135.2 Octopus bimaculoides
TCATCATCATCATCATCATCATCATCATCATCATCATCATCATCATCATCATCATCATCATCATCATCATCATCATCATCATCATCATCATCATTTCACCATTTAACGTCCATGTTCCATGATGGCAAAATGTATGTATGTATGTATGTATGGAAGATCCCTCATCATTTGACAATAAGGATTCAGTTGTTTGATCAACTGAGTTATCTTCTTCTGAATCAATAAATGGCTGAGTGTCCCTGGGCACATTCCATACAGAATCAATGTAGCTAGGTTGCACAACATTAATTCCAGATACAATCCATGAGGTTGCACATAATTAATTCTGGTTACAATCCACCTAGCAAGCTTCAGTACAGTTTTTAAGGTATCATGTATCAGTATATCTAGAAGTGACTTATTCCTATATACATATTGACTTCTCATATTTGAAGAAGTGATTTTAAGGAGATTTGGTTGTTATTTCTAGCAGCCATCTTTTCATGTCGCTCTCCAGATATCAGGTTAAATAATTTGACCTTTAATTCCACTAAAGTGCATAGTAAGCAACTGAATGTCCAATATTGACCTCTCTACTCTCACTTGTACAATTCAGTTACTTCTCTCCTCCTCGTTTCCATAGTAACATACATTAATTGACTTAATTGCAACTGATGCCTGCGATTGTGTGTGTGTGTGTGTGTGTGTGTGTGTGTGTGTGTGTGAGTGTGTGTGTACATACATATACATACATACATACACAAGTAGATCTGCTTAAACAAACAGCAGCACATATGTGTGTGTGAGTGTGTATATCATCATCATCATCCTCATCATCATCATCATTGTTTAATGTTCGCTTTCCATGCTGGCATGGGTTGGACAGTTTGACTGAGTACTGGTGAGCCAGAGGCTGCACCAAGCTCAATCTGATCTGGCACAGTTTCAACAGCTAGATGCCCTTCGTAACACCAACCACTCCGAGAGTGTGGTGGGTGCTTTTACGTGCCACTGGCATGTAGCTCAATCAGGCAGTTCTGGCAACGACCATGCTCAAAAGATGTTTTTCACGTGCCACCAGCACATGTACCGGTAAGGCGACACTGGCAACGATCACACTTGAATGAGGTTTTTCATGTGTCACCAGTACGGGAGCCAATCCATGGCCCTGGTAACGATCACGCTTGGATGTGCTTTTAACGTTCCACTGGCACGAGTGCCAATCAGGCGGTACTGACATTGGCCACATCAGGGATTTTGATTCGTTTACACTTGCCTCAATAGGTCTTCGCAAGAAAAGTTCATTGTCCAATGAATGAGGAGTACTCATAAGTGGGCCGGTTACACCCCACGTTCGGATGTGCTTGCAATGTTCCACTGGCACAAGTGCCAATCAAGCGGTACTGTCATCGGCCACATCAGCGACTTAGAATATATATAAATATTTATATATATGAAATGATTATTTTGCTTAGACAGAGTGATACTAATAACCAGTTGCTAGAGCTCAATTTACTTGTGTTTAGAAAATAGCATTAAGAGAGCACAGAGTGTAATATTAGTTAATGAATGACAAGAGAACAGGAATCATGTTATCACCTTCGATAGCTTACAGCTGTTTCTGCTGCAAGGAGCAATACACTAAGAGCTGACTACCTGTGAAGCGTCCCTATTACTTCCTTTGACTTCATTAAAATGTAGTGAATGCTTATTTTAGAATCCATTTGAATACAAAAATATATATATTGATAGTTAATATACAAGTGGCACCAGCATGTTAAAAATAACAGTCAGAAGATGACTACAACCACAAATTTTTCACTGATACACATTAATTGAAATCAGGAGAATGAGCAGAAATTTTAAGCCCCGTACTAATAACATATAAATATATATATATATATAAAATGAAGTGCATACTTATTTTAGAATGCATTTGAATACACATACACACATATATACAACATATATATATATATATATACGCACACATACATGCATACACACATACACGCATATATACGTATGTATTAAGACAGGCTTCCCCTGGAAGTTCCTCTATGCTGATGACCTTGTTCTTACAGCTGAATCACTACCAGAACTAGAGAGGAAGTTTCAGGTATGGAAGCAAGGTCTAAAATCAAAGGGCCTTAGAGTTAACCTAGCAAAAACCAAAGTCTTAGTAAGTAAGAAGGCATACAAGTTACAAATCCCTTCAAGTTGATGGCCCTGCTCAATCTGTAAGAAAGGTATAGGTAGAAACTGCATAAGATGTACCTGGTGTAAGCTATGGACACATAAGAGGTGCAGCAATATCAAAGGAAGGTTAACATGGAAAATAGCTTTTGTGTGTGGGAGATGCACAGATACAATAAACACCAAAAATGTACAAAAAATAGACTCCATCGACTGTAAGTGGAGTAAGGTAGAGGTAGCAGATAGCTTCCATTATCTAGGTGACCAAGTTAGTAGCAGAGGTGGATGTTCTGAGAGTGCGGCTGTGAGAGTAAGATTATGCTGGGCAAAGTTCAGAGAGCTCCTGCCTCTGTTGGCAACAAAGAGCCTCTCTCCCTCAGAATGAAAGGCAGATTGTACAATGCCTGTGTGTGTGAACAGCTTTACTACATGGCAGTGAAACATGGGCTATGACAGCTGAAGATATGAATAGTCTTGAAAGAAATGAAGCCAGTATGCTTTGCTGGATGTGCAATGTCAGTGTGCATGTATGACAGAGTGTAAACGTCTTGAGAGAAAAGTTGGGCATAAGAGGCATCAGATGTGTTGTACAAGTGAGATGACTCCACTGGTCTGGTCATGTGATGCATATGAATGAGGACAGTTGTGTAAAGAAGTACCAATCTCTAATTGTGGTGGAAACCTATGGTAGAGATAGACCAAGGAAGACATGGGACAAGGTGGTGAAGCATGATCTTCGAATTTTGGGCCTCACAGAAGCAATGACTAGTGATTGAGACCTTTGGCGATATGCTGTGCTTCAGAGAGCCCATCAAGCCATTGTGGCTGATGCTGGTGTCATGTAACTGGCACCCATGCTGGTGGCACATAAAAATACCTTTCAAGCATTGGACCTCACGGAGGTAAAGAGGCTGATACTGGTGGCACATGAAAAGCTCCTTTCAAGTGTTGGGCCTCATGGAGGCAATGACTGAGAGCTTTGGCTTTGTGTCACGCTTGAGAAGAAGAGTCATCAAGCCAAGTGAAATCGTAGTCGTGGCAGATACTGGTGTCATGCAAATGGCATGTAAAAGCACTCATTACACTCTCAGAGTGGTTGGTGTAAGGAAAGGCATCCAGCCCTAGAAGCCATGCCAAATGAGACTGGAGTCTGGTGCAGCCTTCCAGCTTGCCAGCCCTGGTCAGACCGTCCAACCCATGCCAGCATGGACAAGGGACGTTAAATGATGATGATGATGATGATATATATTTATATATGTGTGCATGTGTATGTGTGTGTATATGTATATGTATATATATGTGTGTGTGTGGGTGTATGTATATATATATATATATATATATATATATATATATATATATATATATATATATATATATATATATATATATATATATATGTATATATATATAGATAGATAGATAGATATAGATATAGATATATATATATATAATGTAATATACAGTTTGAAGGTGAGAAGCTACTCCTAGAAATATGCAGATTTAAACATAGGTATTTATATAGGTACATAATTAACATACATATAACTATTCATACATGTACAGAAATATATATAAATACAGGTTAACCCTTTAGCATTTACTCTGGCCATATCCAACCAAAGTATTCTTCCAGTTTTATGTCCAAGCCAGGAGATCTGGTGTCTTACACTTACCCTACAATGTCATTCTAAAAAATAAACAATTGCATCATAGAAATCTTGACTCTGTGAGATAATGCCTGATTAATTCAAAACAATGTGAATAAATAAGTATAACATTTGACAGAGTAATCTGTGTACTGAAGGGTTAATGTGCATTTATTGACATATATATCAGTACAAAAATATATGAGTTAAATAACTGATAATAGGTATAACCATAAAAACCCTGATGAAATATAAGCCTACAGAGACAGATGGACAGTCAGACACACAAACAGACAGACTGGTAGACGTAAGTAAAAAAAAAAAACTGATTAAAATCAAAGTATGTAGATAAGGAAATGATTTAGATGGGAAATGGGGGAAAGCTCAAACAACATATGCCATGAGACAAATTGTTGAGGTTATGTGACGGTAGAGACAGAGACTAATCAACATCCATCTCTTTCTGCTGCACGCACTGAGATTGGCAGTAGGCATGAATGCATGCTCTGCTATACAAACACACACACACACACACACACACATATATAGAAAGAAAGAGACAGAGTGATATACTCACACTCTTGGATATATATTGTAAAACAACTGCAGAGGGATCCAAACTCAGCAGATATAAATATAACATGTGTGTCTGTGTATGTGTGTGTGCATGCGTGTGTGTGTGTGTACGTGTATGTGTGTGTTTGTGTGTGTGTGTTTGTGTG
>NC_069002.1:16353060-16353651 GCF_001194135.2 Octopus bimaculoides
TGTGTGTGTGTGTGTGTGTGTGTGTGAAGGCACATGGCTTAGTGGTTAGGCTATTCAACCCATGATCACAACGTCATGAGTTCAATTCCCAACAATGTGTTGCATCCTTGAGCAAGACACTTTATCTCACATTGCTCCAGTCCACTCAGCTGACAAAAATGAGTAGTGCATGTATTTCTAAAGGCCAGCCTTGTAACACTCTGTGTCATGCAGAATCTCCCTGAGAACTATGTTAACATGTCTGTGGAGTGCTCAGCCACTTGCACATTAATTTCATGAGCAAATTGTTCTATTGATTGAATCAACTGGAACCCTCATCAGAGTGCCACTTATACATATGTGTGGCGGGGGGAGATGTTTCATGTTAAGAATAATGTATCTCTTAAAAATTATCAAGCCTACATGGGACGTTGGTTTTTGTTTCCATCTTGGATGAAAACACTCTAAGATGGAGACAAACACCAATGTTCCAGGTTTGATAATTTTCAAGAGATATACCTTTCTTAACATGAAACCAATGGTAGCTAGGTTAACTGTGTGTATGTGTGTGTGTGTGTGTGTGTGTGTGTGTGTGTGTGTGTGTGTGTGTGT
>NC_069002.1:16354590-16355506 GCF_001194135.2 Octopus bimaculoides
ATATATATATATATATATATAGGTATGGTGGTGCAAACAGAGAAAATAGAACTCAAAATATGAATATGTGTACATTTTTATTAATATTTAATGGAAACAAAGTCTGAGAGTTTCATGTGTTAACACTTATCAAAATAATGCGTTGGCACTTATCAAACTAGCACAGGAAATTCTTGCACCTTGAGTTATTGTGTTGCTTCCGCTAAATATTAAAAGAAATATAGGAGAGGCTGTGTGGTAAGAAGCTAGCTTTCCAACCACATGTTTCTAGGTTCAGTCCACTGCTTGGCACCTAACTGTACACAATTAACTGTTACCCATATACTAAAATCAAACCATGACACTGAGTGACCTTCCTCGACCAATCACAGCCCACCTTATGGGAATAACAATCAGCATCTGTCATTCAAATTCAAAATGGCTGATGACTAGCATCATGCTTGAAACTCAAGAGTACCAATGAATTTGAATCAAACTGTTTTGATACATACATACATACATACCTGTGTGTGTGTGTGTATGTCTATATATATATTTCACAGCGTTCAATACACACACACTTCTCCACGTCTGGCTGTACAGCCTTTTTGTTTGTTTATTTCACCGTTTCGTTTTCCTGTCTCGTTTTCCGTCCGCCACTATCCTCCACGAAAAAAATTTAATTTGTGTTCGTGGGAAGAGCCATTTCAACGATGCGTCCTGCCCTAACTCTTCAAAACGCCAGTGTTTTAATGGTGGCAGCTGATGAAGGATATGTTCTCTATGTGGCCTGCTTGTTTTTTTGTACCTTGTTTATCATTTTGTCCATGTTTTTTTGCAACGTCATGTACCCAGATATGTATCTATATGTACATCTAGATGAAGGTATGTACATACATGTACATATATATGCATATACTCATATATTGTTTATATA
>NC_069002.1:16355677-16358739 GCF_001194135.2 Octopus bimaculoides
TATATATATATAGTGAGGGAGAGAGAGAGATAGGGACCGAGTTAAGGGAAACAACTACGATAAAATAACCCATTAAAAGTTTCATTAAAAGTTATTCCCCGTAACATCAACAGGGTATTTTGGCATATTTTGTAAGTGTGCAATGTTTGAAGTCAGTACATGTACATCTTTGTATCTTTCGTTTGATGTATTCCCATGCATATAGTTGCATATCTAGACTTGCGCATATGTACTTAAATGATACACTTCTGGAAAGTTATACAAGTTTTTACAGCTCCAGTAATGGCATGGATCTGTCTGTCTATATGTACGTATGTATGTATGTATGTATGTATGTATGTAGGTATGTCTATATGTATGTATGTATGTATGTATGCATGTATGTATGTAGGTATGTCTATATGTATGTATGTATGTGTTGTTGCATGATTAGAAAATAGCTTCCCAACCATATGGTTCCGGGATTCATGGCAACTTGAACAAATAACTTCCACTATAGCCTCGGGCCAACCAGAGCCTTGTAAGTTGATTTGATAGACAGAAACTGACAGAAGCCCGTCGTGTGTGTGTGTGTGTGTGTGTGTGTGCGTGCGTACGCGTCTGTGTGTGACATGTTGTACTGGTTTGTTTACGCCCCTCTAAGATTGCAGTTCGGCAAAAACAAAAACGATAGGTTAAAAACCAGGCTTTAAAATATGTACTGAGGTCGATTTGTTGGACTAAACCCATCAAGATGTTGCCCCAGCATGGCCCGTATTCCAATGACTGAATCAAGTAAACGATAAAAGATGCGTATGGATTAGTATTTAGACTGACGTTTGTATATGTCTTGATATTTATGTGTCTGTGGGTAAAGCATTCAATGGGGCATAACTCTGTCATGACTTAATTATTCTCTCCTCTTAATTATAAATTCATTCTTTGGTCTTTCGAGGCTTTAAAAAGTTATATGTTTAAAAGTTTAAAATTTAATTTCCCTGCCTTAAGGTCCTGATTTTTATCTCACTACTCGGCCCATCAGGCAACAATCGCTTCCTAAAGCGTCTGGTCCACTGAGTATCCACGCAGATAGAAACTTATACGTAAGCCAGTCTGTATACTTCAAAGTTACAAGGTTTGCCACACTGTCCTTAACTGAAGATTACGTTTAAATCCAAATGTGCTCTGTATATTCAGCCACGTTGACTGAAATTCAATGATTAAATAATTCAGTTTATCATACAACTGGAATATCCTTCATCAAAAGCCAACAAAGATGCCATTTACATTTGTTTGGATATTTGATGTTGTTTTTGGTTAAAATCCAAATGTTTCCAACGTAAACAGGAAGTTAAGTACCTCCAGATTTCTTCTCTTGTCTCCATTAAGTTTTTCTCGTTAATCAAAGCCAGCATTACAAACCAAACATTACACTTCTCGCTCGTTATTCACTTATAGTACATATGCTATGTTATTCACTTATAGTACATAGTTTCTTTTCTGGGCAATTTCTAGAGCATACATTCTTAGAGACTTCCATAATTAAATCCTCTCTGGGTTGGTCAAATTATTTAGATAGGCAAAAAGTACCTGGTAAGTTCACATCCCACCAGGCTCAACTTAGTTTTGCGTCCTTCCAGGGTCAGTAAAGTTAAGTATCAGTCTAATGCTGACCCTTTATTCTATTCCCTAAAATTAGCTGACCTTCTGCCCAATTCCTAAACCATTACATATACACTAAGGGCAGGAGTTTGAATCATTGGAGCAGCAAAAACATGTCTTGTGGTACCAGGTTAGGGTTCTTGACTCACTCAATTGAAATTCCATCAATTTAATCTTTCCAGGTTCATTAAATAAGATACCAGTTATATACTGAGGTCAATATTATCAATTATTCCTTCCCCCATACCCAAATATCTGGTCAGCAGGGACGTATATTCCAGGTGTGCTAGGTGTGCACTGCACACCCATCGAAAATAACAAATTCATTATAAATATTAACCTTACTCATTAATTTAATCACAAAACTTTGTTATACCCCTGTTTGAAATTTGGTGGCATTGAGTGTACCAGCGCACCCAATACAAGAACCATTGTATGTCCCTGCTGGTCAGTGCCTCTTTTATCCCTTATTTTTCTTTGTTACTATTTATAACAGATCAATTTCCCATTGGGACATAAAAATTAATCACCAGATACTTCTCACATCAATTTTACATTATCAGCTTCAAACATAAAATATATTTCAAATTATAATTTTAAAAGTTTTAAATTCTGAAAAGCATAATTTTTATTTTAATTTCTCTTATAAATGACCAGTTCCTAACATATTTCAATAACCAAATTGTATTTACTTCAGTAGCACATACACTAAAAGAGTATCCAAATGAGAAATACTGACCCCTAACTTTAACTCCCACCCCCTATATACCTTATATTCAAGAGAGTTTTTATACGTTCAGCTTCATGCTAAGGTTTTATTTTATTTTTTTAAGTGAATGACTACAAGACATGGTCAAGTCTGCCTTGAAGTACAAAGAGAAATCTGATGAGTCTGTCAAACAATATTACATCTCCTTTTGTTCAAATTTACTTTCTATTTCAACCAAATAGAATTTATTATTCTCTTGTGCCAAATAAATTTTACATGTTGCCAACATGGGTTGATGTGGGATTTAATAAATCAAGATATACATGCATATATACTTACACACATACACAACATATTACATATATATATATAATAATAATAATAATAATAATAATAATAATAATAATAATAATAATAATAATAGGGATAAAAATCCAAATTTACAGGTAAAAAGTCAATTGAATTCAATTTATTAAAAATTAAAATTAAATTAAGTTTCACAGTATAAAATATAAATATATAGTTTTAGGGAAAAGAACCAAGGTTCATGAACTCATCGATGAAAATCCACTTTTTTACTTATTAATTTTTCTATATGTGACAGTGGATTTTCATCGATGAGTTCATGAACCTTCGTTCTTTTCCCTAAAACTATATATTAAAATTTTGGAGATGCACTTGCATAGCAAGTGACCTGATCTGAGATCGTGTG
>NC_069002.1:16359033-16360402 GCF_001194135.2 Octopus bimaculoides
AATGGTGTCTTTTATGTGCCACCCGCACAAGCCAGTCCAGGGGCACTGGCAACGATCTCGCTCGAAAATCCTACAGGAGCCAGTCAGGCGGTACTGGCAACGGCCACGCTCAAAATGGTGCATCTCATGTGCCACCCGCACAAGAACCAGTCCAGGGGCACTGGCAACGATCTTACTTGGCTTGCCGGGTCTTCTCACGCACAGCACATTTCCAATATATATATATATAAAACAAAACAGGAAAGTGGAAACTTTTTGGTGTTATTTATTCTGTTACAAATGTTTCATTTGCTAATAGGAATTACAAAGATTTATATGTTATATAGACATGTAAATTGTTGAAATTCCTAGTAAATTACAGATATATATATATATATGTGTGTGTGTGTGTGTGTGTGTGTGTGTGTGTGCGCACACACACACACACACACATAGACATACACACATGTATGTGCACACACACACACATGTGCTAGTCTCTTTTTTGCATGAATCTAAGTCCCTTGGCTCTTAGAGATAACATTGGACAAATGCCACACTGATGATAACAATTGAAGCAGAAACATGTCCGTAACTGTCCTCTTATTGTGAAGAATTCGTGATTGGTGCAGTTATCTCCCTTCCTCATAAAGATATATTCTCGGTTGTCATTAAATAATTATAACATATCCTCTAAAGGCAGAGATATTTTTAATAAATCAAGAATTTATATTGTATGGTATTTGATAAACCTGTATTTCTGTTATTTAAATACATATGCCACTAGCTTCTCTGAGCCCATTTTTGTTTAAATTCTCTCTCTCTCTCTCTCTCTCTCTCTCCCTCTCTCTCTCTCTCTCTCTCTCTCTCTATATATATATATATATATATATATATATATATATATATATATATATATATATGTATATGTGTGTGTGTGTGTGTGTATACATTCTGTTATTTTATTACTTGTTTCAGTCATTTGATTGTGGCCATGCTGGAGCATCGCCCTGAAGGGTTTTTATTAGCTGAAATCGACCCCAAGACTTATTTCTTTGTATGCTTAAATTTACTCAGTAATATATGGTGAACTCCATACTATCTGTTTGTTTAACTAACTTTTCAATGACCTCGCCTGGTTTAAGCTAAGCAATAAATATCTCACAAGATCCACTCCTAAGAAAAGCAATATCCCTGCTTTCTCTAATGTTAGTAGCCTCACCTCACTCTTTCGGTTGATACAATATGTCCTCACATGCAATAAGGTCATTTGATAAAATTTGTGAATCAACTGACCTCTTTACTTGTTGACTCTGTAACACTTTGTAATAAGTGAGACAAGACAACTCACTTCTTTCACTAGTGTTATATGTATTACTGGACATTTATA
>NC_069002.1:16360855-16362065 GCF_001194135.2 Octopus bimaculoides
ATATATATATATATATATATATATAAAACATTGATCAGAGAACAAACATCAAATTCAAGTCAACGACTTTATATATAACACCACGCCTCTAAACATTTGATCATATATAAATATTACCATGGCCTTTAAGTAATATAAAGTACATATATATAAAAAACACAGAAGGTAAAAAAAATATATATGCAAATAAAAATACAGACATATATAGAATGGCTTATCAAGAATGTATATATAACTGACTGAAAATTCTAAAGCATGTCATGTGACTAAAAATTTAGATAAAATAAAATATCAATCGACTAAAAAATTTTTCTTACTCTCCTCAAACAAAAAAATAAAAGAATATGTCAAGAAAGTTCATTTCATAAAAACCATGGTAGGTTGGAGTCCAGGAGCAAAAGGAGTTCCACAAAATCAAGTCAAGTACATCTATGGCCATTTCAGGAGTTCATTGCCGCGGTTCGATTACAAGTTTAGTCACATGACACGCTTTAGAATTTTTAGTCGATTGTATATACATTCTTGATAGGCCATTCTATATATCTGTATTTTCATTCACATATAGATTTTTTGCCGTCTGTGTTTTTTATGTATGTATACTTTATATGTTTAAAGGCCATGGTAATATTTACATATGATCAAATGTTTGGAGGCATGGTGTTATATATAAAGTCATTGACTTGAATTTGATGTTTGTTCTATGTAAGAATAAAAGAATATATATATATATAAGCGGAGGTTAAGCGATGATGATGATGATATAATAATAATATAAATAATATATATATATGTATACAGGACAAGTAACACAAAGAATGACCCTTCATCAGTTGTCAGTTGTCTATCTACTCCTTATTTTGAGCATTCAACAATAAATGTAATATAATATACATATTATATGTATAATAATATATATATATATATACACACATATATATACATACATATATATATATATATATATATATAAAAATTTAAGGAATGGAGAAAACGCATGTTATAACTGCATACTTTATTCCGACATATGTTTCGAAGAATTACAATTTATGCGATCCATAGGAATCGGCAATGTTAAAAATGTAAACTTCTCCTCAGGGAAATAACCCTTACGTTTAAGATGATTCCCATGCATTTCCCGGAGGAGAATTTTACATTTTTAACATCGCCGATTCCTATGGATCGCATAAATTGTAATTCTTCGAAACATGTC
>NC_069002.1:16363350-16365625 GCF_001194135.2 Octopus bimaculoides
ATCCACCACCACCACCACCACCACCACCACCACCACCACCACCACCATCATCATCATCATCATCATCCACTACCACCATCAGCAGCAGCAGCATCTTTAAAATGTCCACTTTCCCAAGTTTGCATGGGTCAGACCCAATTTGTTAAGGTTGATTTTCTACAAGAGGATGTTCTTCTGCTGACAAGTCTTTGAAACTATTTTTCTTAAATTTACTAATAATTCACACTAAACTATAATTGCCAACTCAAGTTTGTGTCACTCCAGGCACTATTAAGACTATAATGATTAGAGTGTATTATCAAATGACCCCCTTAAAGGGTCCTATAATCACTGACTTCACAAATTGTATTTATGGTATTTCACTGAAGTAACAAGGTTCTGTTGATAACCAGAAATATCTAATGTGTTGGCAGGGAATACTGTTACATGTGATGAGGAATCTGTGTTGGCCAGAAATTTGTTGTTGTTAGCACTCCGTCGCTTACGACGTCGAGGGTTCCAGTTGATCCAATCAACGGAACAGCCTGCTCGTGAAATTAACGTGCAAGTGGCTGGGCACTCCACAGACACGTGTACCCTTAACGTAGTTCTCGGGGATATTCAGCGTGACACAGTGTGACAAGGCTGACCCTTTGAATTACAGGCACAACAGAAACAGGAAGTAAGAGTGAGAGAAAGTTGTGGTGGAAGAGTACAGCAGGGTTTACCACCATCCCTTGCCAGAGCCTCGTGGAGCTTTAGGTGTTTTCGCTCAATAAACACTCACAACGCCCGGTCTGGGAATCAAAACCGCGATCTCATGACCACGAGTCCGCTGCCCTAATCACTGGGCCATTGCGCCTCCTGGTCAGAAATATTACATATGGAAAAGGTTATATTGGGTGAGAGCAGCTGAAAATATATAGCATGTGTGAACATGTAGCAGCTGAAAATATAAAATGGTGTGACATGTAGCAGCGAGAAATGTAAAATGGTGTGACATGTGACAGCTGGAAATATTGTAATATGACATGTGGCAACTAGAAATAATGTGTGGGACTACCATGTGGCAGCTGAAAAATACAGGGTGGTGTCACATGTGGCAGCTGGAAAATACAAGGTGGTGTCACATGTGGCAGTTGGAAAATACAAGGTGATGTCACATATGACAGCTAGAAATATGAAATCGTGTAGCATGTAGCAGCTAGAAATATTGTATGAGATGACATGTGGCAGCTAATAATACTGTATTTCTTTTATTTCTTTATGGTTTTGGTGAGAGGAGGAAGGTCGGTGGCCATGATGCTTGTCGGGGCCTTGAGAAACGGTAGAGGAAAGGAAAGAATCTCCAAAAACAAGGATCTGGTCAAAATAATTGCAACAGAGTGGTAAAGGAACTCAAAGAAACAAGTGGTGGATTAGGTAGACACCCCACCACATGTGGTCTACTGCTACCACATGGTTGGTGTTAGTCTGTTAATAGAACAGTACAATGTGTCTCATGTGGTAGTTGGAAATAGAGTTTGGTGTTTAATGTGATATGAATTAGCTCAAAATAATAAACCATGTGGTTATAAATGAAGCTGATGTCTAGTATGATTCATCATGTGGCAGCTATGAATATAGTAGGATGTGTCATAATGTACCTGGAAGTATAGTACGATATGTTGTGTGGTAAGCGCTATCAGAAAATATAATAAACCGTGCTATGTGATACATAGATGTAGCGTATGAAGTAGTGTGAGGTAGTGTATGCTACATGAACTATACATGTGATATGTGGAAATATAGTATGATGTAATATCAGATATAATGTGTGTGTACATATCTATATATTCTAAGGCAGCTCAAAGTAATGTTTTGTTATCATTCATGACTTTAATAAATATTATATTTGATGTGTGTAGAATCCTGGTGAATAGATTTTGTCATTACTTATTAACACATATATACATGTTAATATATATGTCAATAAATATTTATATATATATATACATATGTATGTGTATACATCTATATATACACATATATATATATATATATATATATATATATATATATATATATATATATATATATATATAACTATACATATAAATATATATACATGCATATATATTTATATAAGTATGTGTGTATGTGTGTGTATGTATGTGTGTATACACATATATATTATATATATTATATACATATATATATTATATATACATATATAATATATATATATACACACACACACACACACACATATATATATATACATATATATATATATATATATATATATATATATATA
>NC_069002.1:16366421-16370667 GCF_001194135.2 Octopus bimaculoides
TATATATATATATATATATATATATATATATATATATATATATGTCTTATTGTCACCAGATCCTTCGTATTTAAGATCAGAAAAGAGATCCTGGCCCCTGGCAGGAATGCATCTTCTGTGGCCAAAAGACAAAACAAACATTCTTGATGGTCAGACATTGTTAAAGGAGTTGAGTTTGTCCAGCATATCCAGGGCATCATTAACTTGAACCCCAGCAATTCAATGAGGGTTATTGCCTGTCATTTTCATGTGTTGGAGTCAATGATTAGATGTTTGGTGCACAAAGACATCAGGTAGAAATCTAATGCTATGAGAAGAGAGCATTTCAGGGAAACTGTTTAATCTGATCAAAATGCTTGCTGAACAAACTCAAGTACCCTGAAAAACATGACATTCTCTTGCTCTTCTCAAGTATACATACATACATACATACATACATATATATAGGTATATATGTATATGTGTATACACACACACATAACTCATATATATATATATATATATATCATCATCATCGTTTAATGTCTGCTTTCCATGCTAGCATGGGTTGGATGATTTGACTGAGGACTGGTGAACCAGATAGCTACACCAGGCTCCAATCTGATTTGGCAGAGTTTCTACGGCTGGATGCCCTTCCTAACGCCAACCACTCCGAGAGTGTAGTGGATGCTTTTACGTGCCACAGGCACGAAGGCCAGTCAGGAGGTACTGGCAACGGCCACGCTTGATATGGTGTATTTTATGTGCCACCTGCACAGGAGCCAGTCCAGCGGCACTGGCAACAACCTCGCACAAATGTCTTTTCACATGCCAGGAAGGCGACGCTGGTAACAATCACGCTCAAATGGTGCTATTTACATGCCACTGGCATGGAAGCCAGACAGCTGCTCTGGTAACAACCACACTCGGACGGTGCTCTTAGCGCTCCACTGGTACAGGTGCCATCACGATTTCGCTTTCACTTGCCCCAACAGGTCTTCGCAAGCCAAGTTTAGTGTCCAATCAAGGAGATGTTGGCATGGGTGCCAGTCGTCAAATTTAGTTCGATTACGATTTCACTTGCCTCAACAGGTCTTCGCAAGCAGAGTTTAGTGTCCAATGAAGGAAAGGTATGTATAAGTGGGCGGATCAATATAATCTATCACCATCACCTATTCCCTTAAAAAGGTTCACCCTTTTACAAGTCAGAACAAATCTAAGATGAAAGACACTCCATCCATGAACATCCCAGCATTTTTGACGAGCGATTCTCCTTTTTTAAGACATTTCAATGTGATTTTACTGCTGTAAAGAAACTGAGTAATGACTCCCACATGGATTTGACTCTCCTCCTCCTCCTTTTCTTCCTCTTCCTTCTCTTCCTCTTCCTTCTTCTATTCCTCCTCCTCCCAACAGGTTAGCTGCAATCAAGTTGCTGTTGTTTAACCCTAGGTCAACCCGAACCAAGTAGACATTCCAGCCATGACAATCCTGTCTATGCTTCTCATAAATGTCCTGCCTCTAGAGCACTGTTCTCTTATGTCCTTCATTTCTTGAAGACAATAAAGAACGATTTGAGATAAACGTCTGCTACTTCTTGCAGATCAGCCAACCATGTAGTAGTTCTCTGACAAGGTCAAGAGGAGTTCAGTGGAATTAATTAGTTCTTTGTTAGCTGGGAAAGCTGGTCTTAATTAGATGTAAATAATGTTTGGTGTTTCTCTCAAGACTTTATGATGATTAAACAATAACGATGATGACGACGATGACAACAACAACAACAACAGCAGCAGCAGCAGCAGTAATGATATTAACAATAAATTAATTCTGTCTATGACACCTGTTCAGGTGTGAGTCAGTGTGTTGGCCATTGTTGGCCCCTTAATCTCTTCATCACTTTGAAGTGATTTGAATTAAGTAATTTATGCATGTGTGTGTATGTGTGTGTGTGTGTGCATGTGTGTGTGTGCATGTGTGTGTGTGTATGCATATATTTTTCTCTCCCTCTCTTTCTCTCTCTCTCTCTCTTCTCACTCTCTCTCTCTATATGTGTGTATATATATATATATATATAGAGAGAGAGAGAGAGAGGGACGGACAGACAGACAGACAGACAGGCAGGCAGATAGATAGATAGATAGATAGATAGATAGATAGATAGATAGATAGATAGATAGACAGACAGACAGACAGACAGACACAGACAGACATATGAATAGCAAAAGAATCAGAACCATGTAATCAACTTCATTAGCTTACCACTGTTTCTTTTATAAGAAGCAGTGCACTTGAAACTGGGTACTTGTGCAATATCTGAAGGAATCCTCAGAGCCAGTGGTATGTAAAAATACTTTCTGAGCATTGGCAGGCAAGGACTGAGACCATTTAGCATTATGCCGCGCTTTGAGTGTTGTGCCTCACGGAGGCAATGACCGAGTCCATTTGGCACTATGCCATGCTTAAGAAGAAGACCCATCAAGCCAAGTAAAACCAGTCATGGCAGATACCAGTGTCATGCAAATGGCACTTGTGCCAGTGGCATGTAAAAGCACCCATTACAATCTTGGAGTGGTTGGCATTAGGAAGGACATTGAGCCATAGAAACCATGCCAAAACAGATTGGTGTCTGGTGCAGCCTCCCTGCTTGCTGGCCCTGGTCAAACCATCCAATCTATGCCAGAATGGACAACAAAAGTTAAATGATGATGATGATGATGATGATGATGATATATACACACAGACATTCATATATACCCTCTTTAACTCTTTTAATGGTTGTTGCTTTTGTAACTACACCATGTTTTTATTTTTACCTATGCACACACATACACACATTCATGCATGTACGTGTACATATGTGTGTGTGTGTAAGTTTTACAATCATATACCTTTTATTTTATGGTTAATTAAACTAATACCTGGAACTGTACCAATTTCTCTCATTCTCATTTCCACAAATGGCTGTATTCAATCAATTATTCTTTATTGATTATCAATATTTAGTTTCTCATGAAATGGCCAGCACAATATTTATTTTCTTTGTTTGTTAATGTGGATTTTTTTATTGTAGAATATAAATGATCAATATATTTTCTTTCTGTGACAATTGTTTAATCAGATATAATGAACACACTGCAAACCAATTAATTCTTCATTGATCCTCCCATTGGTCACTCCTTGTAAGGTAGGTCACATCTGTCCTGGCCACCAGTTTTGTATTTTGACTGAGCTTGGGTTTCTAAACAAGTCTTTGGCAGATACTTAAGTCCCAATATGCACTGAGTGTCATTCTATGATTCATTGTGTCATATAATGAATAAGCTCTACCTTGTTTGCATGCATGCACACACACATGCCCGTGTGTGTGTGTTGGTGCACGTGCATGTATCATCATCTTCATCTTTTTAACAGCTGCTTTTTCACGCTGGTATGGATTAGAAGATACTTTTGAGGCAGTATTTTAAAACTGGACACCCTACAACCAGTTCTTATCAGTTGCCTCTTACAACCATCAAAGATGTTGTGCATCTATTCTAAAAAATAAGATAATGGGATACATATCTAATACATATTTGGAAATCTGTGGGTGTGCTTGTTTGTGGCATTGTTATCTAACTCTTCCTGCATCGTTTTATCGATTTTGCTGAAACTTGAAATGTGAGTAGAACTCATGTCTGGAAAACTAGTGACATACTTAGATTATTGAAAAATTTGATAATAGGGCACCTGGAAAGGATTCTTATACCTACTACAAATAACTAATATATTATTTTTAAAAATCCAAGAGAAATAACCCATTCGCTCCTGAAAGGGATAGTTATATATAGCCAAGGGAAATAACCCATTCATGTTCATAAATTATTTCGTATAAATTCAATTGAGTATGCTTATTTCTTAGTATTTGAACTATGTGAGTTATTTTCGCAATTTATCCAGTAAAACGCTTAAAGAAGTAAATAGTATTTTCCTAAATAGATCCACCTATTTCTGTTAGTGACTTATTCATGATTTCATGTTATTATATAACTGACTTCACAATTTAGGTATTCATAACTTATTGGGAATTCCTAAAACAAGATCCTGTGTAAGACAATAAAGGGACAAAAACCGTTTTAAGGGCTACATACTTTGTATTGTTGTTACTGGATCAGATGAGTGTATGTATATACATAAGTGTGTGTGTATGTGTGAGTGTGAGTGTGTGTGTGTGTATGGATGTATATGTGTGTATGTATGTATATGTGTGTGTGTGTGTGTGTGTATATAT
>NC_069002.1:16370677-16371780 GCF_001194135.2 Octopus bimaculoides
TAATAGCCTCAGACCGACCAAAGCATTGTGAGTGGATTTCGTACATGGAAACTAAAAGAAGACTGTCGTATATATGTGTATGTTTGTGAGTGTGTGTATGTCTGTCTGCATTTGTACCCCCACCATTGCTTGACAACCGATGTTCCTGTGCTTACATTCCCATAACTTAGCAGTTCAGCAAAAGAGACCGATAGAATAAGTACTAGGCTTACAACGAATAAATCCTGTGGTCGATTTTTTCAACCAAAGTTGGTGCTCCAGCATGGCCACAGTCACATGACTGAAACAAGTAAAACAATAAAACAAAAACTATGCCATTTTAATCCCGAGCAAGGCTGGGTATCTCTGCTAGTATATATACATATAATGATAAAGTGGCCAGCAAATATAAATTAAATATGCAAAATATATAATAATATGCAAAATGTTATATATTTTGCATATTTGGATTATGTTGCTGGCCACTTCATCATTATTTTTATAGATAATGATAACTTATTTGAATTTTATATATATATATATGATAAGCATTTTTCAGTTTCCATCTATCAAATCCACTCACAAGGATTTGGTCGGCCCAAGGCTATAGTAGAAGACACTTGCCCAAGGTACCATGCAGTGGGACTGAACCCAGAACCATGTGGTTGGGAAGCAAGCTTCTTACCACACAGCCATACCTGCGCCTTATATATGTATTATATATATTAACTTTATGCATATATTATATAAGAATATTTTAATGTATATTACGTGTGTATGTGCATAGCTGCACACACACACACACACACACATACATAAATATGTATATGTCTATATTTATGAGTGCATATACATAGGATATAGTTGAAACTGAATGACTTAAAGTTATATTGGGAAGCTTGAAGATGCTAAAAATATGTAACCTTTGCATATGGTTTGCTCAGGAATGGAACAATGATGGCATTTTATTATCTTAGAACACTTGAACCATTAATGGAATCAGAAAGATCAGGCCTTAGTGACCTTGACATTATTCCAGGTTTGCCTATCTTTGTATCTCAAAAATATTTGAGATTCTTGGACACTGTTCATAACATCTGTGGTGGTGGTGGTGGTGGTGGTGG
>NC_069002.1:16372678-16373743 GCF_001194135.2 Octopus bimaculoides
TTACTTCAGCTCTCCTTTTCGTGATTCACTCCAGATAAACAAATGGCACAACACAAACTTTTCAAAACCATTTATGGAAATATTAAAAATATGACAGTGATTGTGTATAAAGTGAAAGCAACAGACAGACAAACTGACAGGCAGGCAGTCTGGTAAGCTGGCAGAGCGCAAATGTCTGATTTTCTGTGAAGGATTTTTTTTTTTTTTAAATGGGTCAATAAGAAGGAATGGGATCTTAGTCGGGATCTTTACCATTTCTCTTGTAATGGTGAGAATCAATGAGCTTGTTGCTTTTGGTTGTAGTGGTGGTGGTGGTGGTGTTCAGTTTGAAAGTTTACAGGTTGCTGTAAGGAAGCAAATGTAGGTGTGAGAGGAATTTCCAAAGAATTCTAAAGAATTCCAAAGGAATTTCCAAAGTCTAAGAGAAAAACGGAATGATTAAGAAAAAACAGAAAGCAAGGGTTTGGAAGTGGAACAATATATACAGTGGGTAATGAGGGAGAGAGAGAAACAAATAAATTTGGTGGAGTGAGGTGGGCCTGGGTGGAGAAGATATGGATCCAGTCAGATCAGAAAACTTTGTAAAAGTTCACAACTGAAGAAGCTTTACCTTATTCAGACTGTACTTTATTCAGACTGTACTTTATTCAGACTGTACTTTATTCCCACTGTACTACATTTAGAGTGTACTTTCTCAATTTCCAAACTGATAAGATCATATTTGAATTTCAAAAATTGAGAGCAAATAAAAAACAAATTATGTAAACCATTTTTGGTTCTTCATTTTTTACTCATTACTCTCTTTTTCTCTTTTTTATTTGTTTCAGTCATTTGACTGTGGCCATGCTGGAGCACTGCCTTTAGTCGAGCAAATCGACCCCAGGACTTATTCTTTGTAAGTCTAGTACTTATTCTATCGGTCTCTTTTGCCAAACCGCTAAGTTATGGGGATGTGAACACACTAGCATCAGTTGTCAAGCGATGTTGGGAGAACAAACACAAACACACAAACATATACCCACACATACATACATACATATATATATATATATATATATATATATA
>NC_069002.1:16373995-16376455 GCF_001194135.2 Octopus bimaculoides
GTGTGTGTGTAGCTGCAAGTATGACTGTGGTAAGCTGGCTTCCCAACCACATGGTTCTGGGCTCAGTCCCACTGCATAGCACCTTGGGCAAGTCTTTTCTACTATAGCCTTGGGTCGACTAAAGCCTTGTGAGTGGATTCAGTAAATGAAAACTGAAAGGAAACTGTTATATACACACACACACACACACACACACACATATGTATGTATGTATATATATCATCATCATTTAACATCCACCTTGCATGCTAGCATATAGATAGATAGATAGATAGATAGATAGATAGATAGAAAGAGGCAGCAGAGTCGGTGGCAGAGGCGGTGGCGATGGCAGAGGTGGCAGTGATGGTGGGCAGTGGATGAAATCAACCATGTATCAACTCTGAACGCATAGAAACAGAACAAATACCAAGAGGTATTTTAATCTGATCCCCTAACAGTTTTGCCAATCTACTTCCCTAGCGCAGTACTTTATGGACACCCCTGTTTCCACTCCAACAATCTGAATCCTAAAGGGTTTAAACCTGTTCTAGAAGTGAAGCTTGGCATTAAACACCAACAACATGTAAGGGTCAGCAAAGACCTCCCAACAGCAAAGGCAATGAGAACACTCGTCTATGCACTCTGTCTGTGGCCCCCACAAACCTGCAGTGTCCTCTCTTCCTGTTGTTTTTATCACTACTACCATAACTTGTGATCTTCAAAGTTGGCCACTTTCAAGCCACTTCCATTCAAGAATCCCTCACTCACTCATCTCTTCTTGTCTTTTCATCAGTCATATTGTCTACTACCCCACCTAGACGACACCTTGACTGCCTTCATATCCAGGCCTTCCTCCTCTATCTCTGAAAAAAAAAATGCTGTGATGGTGATGACAGATCGATCGTAGCTGACCTGGTGTTAAGCAAGGGAACTTTTACCCTTAAGTAGTCGCTCGACAGGCTAGAAATAGCAGCCGATTCTTCATCTGATTACAATTTAGCGTCTTAAAAGCGGAAATGTGGTGGTGAAATCCCTTACCGCCTGATAGAATCATGGGGGTGGGCGTCAGGATGTTTGGTGTTTCTTGAGTATTTTTAAACAGCTGGAACCCAGACCTCTCCAGATCTAAACACGATAAGAGATGGAGGGAGAGAGAGGGGGGAGAAATGAAGAAGAAGAAGAAGAAGAAGAAGAAGAAGAAGAAGAAGAAGAAAAGGAAGAAGAAGAAGAAGAAGAAGAAGAAGAAGAAGAAGAAGAAGAAGAAGAAGAAGAAGAAGAAGAAAAGGAAGAAGAAGGAGAAGAAGAAGAAGAAGAAGAAGACGATGACGATGAATGCAACTGGCGCTTTATTTATCGACGTCGAAGGATCAAAATCGAAGGTGACTTCGATGAGATTCGAACACGGAGCGTAAGAGGGGGAGTGGGAATGACAGCGAGAGAGAGAGAGAGAGAGAGAGAGGTGGAAAGAATACCGCAAAGCATATAGTAATCAAATAATGTAACTTAGGACAGAATGGTCGCGGCTGGAACGCCTTTCATCGTAAGAGATCTATCGATCAAACTGCCTTGTGGAGGAAGAGGAAGTAAACAATACCCTCATCATCATCATCATCATCATCATCATCATTATCGCCATTCAGACAATGACGTCTACTATCGCATAAAAACCACCACCACCATCATAACACCAATACCCTCATAACTTACATCATAACAATAAGCACCACTGGCTCCGCCGTCATCACAGCTGAGATTCCATCTCGTACAAGGGAAGCCGCCTCTAATCTGGGTCACAGATCACAGTCTGAGAGTGTCATGACAGTTATTGCTTCCCAGTTAAACCACGTGGTCTTGGTAGTCTTATGACCAAATACGGTTGTATATTTCAAGAGAAGACGGCGGCTTTCGAATACTACGGAAGACCAACTGTGTAAACATTTGTCATAAGAGCTATACATTATACATATAGACACGCACTTATACACACTCCCATCCGCTTTCTCCTCATGTCAGGCAAGTATCCATTAGCATCAATAAATACTCGATTATCTTTTATCTTTTACCTGTTTCAGTCATTAGACTATGGCCATGCTGGGGCACCACCTTAAAGAATTTTAGTCGAACGAATCGACTCCAGTACTTATTTTTTTTGTAAAGTCTGGTACTTGTTCTATTGTTCTCTGTTGCCGAACTGCTAAGTTACGAGAACGTAAACACGCCAACGCTTTTTTTTTTTTAGCTGTGGTAGGGGACAACCACAGACACAAAGACACATACACGCCTGAGTGGATTTGGTAGACGGAAAATGATAGAAGCATGCTGTATATATATTATACAGCACACACACACACACACACACACACACATATATATATATATATATACATATATATATATATTTCTCTCCTTTTTTCTCTCTACTTGTTTCTTTCTGTGTTCCTTTCTGTGGAAGAGCCTAGGCTCGAAACATTAAAGACT
>NC_069002.1:16376913-16385174 GCF_001194135.2 Octopus bimaculoides
GTGTGTGTGTGTGTGTGTGTGTGTGTGTGTGTGTGTGTGTGTGTGTGTGTGTGTGTGTGTGTGTGAGTGTGTGTGTGTGACTGCAGTCAAATGACTAAAACAAGTAAAAACAACAGTTCCAATTTACAGAAAACAAAAGACAAAGACAAGTGAGGGAACAACGAGGTGTATTAGTTTTGACACTTGGGAAGAATGGGAAAGCCTTTGATGTTTCGAGCCTATGCTCTTCGACAGAAAGGATTGAAAGGCAAAAAAATGGAGAGAGAAAGAAAAAGAAAAAAAAACAGAGAGAGAAAAAATGTGTAGGGATACGGGTCAACATGATGAAAAAAAAATACATACATACATACATGATGGCCATCCACTATTGACCAAGGAAGATCATTGCTGACCTTAAGAACATTGTGCACCCTAGCACTAACTTATACCCTATTCACGGTATCAAAGGCCTTGGTTAAACATAAATGAATATCTGGACAAGATCCATATTCTGCTCATAGCACTTCTCCTGCATCAGTCTTGCTGTGAAAATCATATTCATTGTCCCTCTACCAGATCAGAAGCCACGTTGAGATTCAGATAGGACATCATTTATGAGACACCCATTAAGGTGGGTAAGAATATTTGCCAGAACCTTGCCAGCAGCTGATAGTAGAGCAATACCCCTTTTCCTTTATAGAAAGGAAGAATAATTGCATCCTTCCAGTCCTTAAGCATTGCACCATCCCTCCAGACTGCAGTAATAAGTTCATGAAGGGACTGTATGATGTAATCACCACCAAATCGCAAAACCTCAGCATAAATTCCATCCCTTACAGGTGCCCTACCAAGATTCAATTTACTTATTGATGTCATTACCTCATCTATTGATGTTGGTGCATTTACGTCCCCGTAACTTAGCAGTTCGGTAAAAGAGACCAATAGATTGAGTACTAGACTTACAAAGAATCAGTCCTGGGGTCGATTTGTTCGACTAAAGGTAGTGCTCCAGCATGGCTGCAGTCAGTTGACTGAAACAAATAAAAGAATAAAAGAATGAAAATATATATTAAAAATTAAGATACATATACTGAAAATAAAATAAATATATATGGGGGTGGGAAGCAGCACATATTAAGCAGAGGCCAGCAATGTCTGTGCAGAGTTTTAGATCCAATAAGGCTTGCACAACACCTCATAGACCCTCTCCACTTTATTGACATTATCCAGAGACAAACCAGAGCGAGATGTTTGGTGCCAATATGAATCGCAGGTTCAGGGATGTGGGAGCGCCATGATTTTTGGCACAAACCAAAGATCCCCAAAATGTCCAATAGCATTCCCTGCATATCTGGTTTTATATCAGAGTAACCTTCTCCTAGAGACATGTTTCAACAGAAGCTGAAGGGGTACGTCACTCCCAGTGGTCTTCTAGCATGCTGGACACCATCACAGTCTCATACATACATACAACTGCGATCCAGAAACTCCCGGATGGAAAAGCACCTGGTAGAGACTTGATTGTTGGATATTGGTACAAGAAGCTACCATTCTACTGACCATATCTTATCTATTTGAACTAGCAAGCTCAGCTCTCATTGGGAACAGTAGCATACCACACTAGTTAGCTCTGGCAGAGACAAAATTGATCCCCAAATGCAGAACCACCCACACGGCAAAAAAACTACCAGCCAATTGTGTGCCAGAACTTAATGTATAAGATTTGTACAGCATATTTAAACTTCTTCCTCCAAAACCATTATGAAACCAATAACATTATCACAACAGAACAAGCAGCTGGGAAGAAGGGAGTCTGGGGATGTGCTGAGCAATTGTTAATCAACAAAACTGTGATGTCAGAGTTGCAAGAGTATAGGAGGAACCTAGTTTCAATGTGGCTGGACTACAAGAAAGCCTTTGACTCTGTTCCCCACTCATGGATGCAAGGAGCCCTTCAATTTGCTAAAGTTCCAGTGAGAATAGTCAAAACTATAGCTGACCTGACTTTATCATGGGGCACCATCTTGAAATTAAATACAAAGAGTGACTGTATTATCAATGATAGAATACAGTATCACAAAGGCATATTCCAAAGAGATAGCCTCTCTGTGATGTTGTTTATACTTTCTGTAAAGCCCTTGTCATTTGTGTTAAGGAAGTCTGAAGGATATCTCGCTGGTTCACAAGGAAACAGAAATACCAAAATCACATACTGTTTCTTTGTGGATGACTTAAAACTTTATGCAAAGAATATGCATGAGATGAAAAAGAGCCTTGACCTAGTTACAACATTCTGAAAGGATGTAGGAGTTTGGTCAGGATAAATGTTGCGATATGATTGTGTAAAGGGGGGAAACTATAAACCAGACTAGTAACATCTCCATCAATGATTTGACTGTTTCCCCTGTATCTGACGAGAAATGTTACAGGTATCTAGGGGTGGATGAAAATATATTTTACAATGGCACCTGTAACAAAACACATGTCACTAAAGAATATTACAGCCGAATAAAGAAATTTTGGACCTCAGAAATCTCTGCATTCAATAAAACAGTGGCCCACAATGTGTCTGCAGTGCCAGTACTCATACCAACATTTGGGCTGCTTGATTGGATGGCAGAGGCATCATATCCCTTTGGCAATATCTTTTAACCACCAATCTTGCACACATGGGGCTGATAATATCATAAGACTTGGAAGGCAGCTCTTTGAGCAACATTCTTTGTCTGATAACCTAGAATACATGCCCAAAGAAGCCACACAACTCTACCGCATCATATCATCAGATGAAAGGAGGAACCTATATCAGCAGAAGACTCTGCATGGATATGTTAGTAGAAAGCTCCATGATGATAGTAACATTGATCATCAAAGCAGTCTATCATGGACCAATAGCTGGATTACTACCTCCCACTTTGAAGAGTATGCGTTTGCAATCCAGGAACAGGAAATATCAACCAAGTACCTGATGCACAAAAGGGACAGAGATGCAGGAAAAGCCGTGAAATATGACAACCAATGCAGACTTTGTGGAGTTCACACTGAAGATATCACCCACATCAGAGGCAGTTGTCCAAAAATGTCATCACGGTATTATCTACCGATGAGACATGATGTTGTAGCTAAGATAGACAAAGAAATAAGAACTCACAATATGGTAGAAGCCATAGCCACTCATAATAAAAAGGAATACTAGTGGAATGTCCCAGTGAAGACCTCAATAAAATGTAAGCACAACAGGCCTGATATAATGATTTGGGATAGAGAAGAGAAACTGTGTACAGTTCTGGAAATTAGCTGCCCAGTGGATGTTAACATAAAGCTGAAGATCAGTGAAAAAGCGAATACTTACGCTGAACTATTGAGCAATCTACAGTTACTCTATCCAGATTACAAGTTCAGGTTTATACCTGTAATTATTGGGCCCTTGGATATATAACACACTGCCTAAATGCCAATCTTGAGAAATTAGGCTTCTCAAAACCAGAAAGGAAAAAGCTAATTTGAAGACTACAGATCCAATCCATCACTGGAACTGTAAAAATTTGTAAAACTTTCCAGAAGTTTCTCATTTAAATATATATATATAAGTATGTCTAGATATGCAACTATATGCATAAGAATACAGACATAAAACATACAAATCTGCACATACATACATACAAAAATACCCTGCTGTTGATGTTGAAATGCCAATGAAGGAGCCTTGGATCTAGGTTAGAAACCGGTTCTTTCTCTATTGGCAAAAAATATTGAAATAAACTGAATAATGACAACAGACATACATACGACATGAAAATTTCCAAATGTTTAAAACAGTTCACATCCTTTATTCGCCAGAATGTCAACAAATTTTATATCCGTAATGTGCTTTCATAGAAATAAATCATATATCGTTGTAAAGCCGGCCTTTTTGTTTGCAGCAGGTGTGGCTTGCGGAATTTGCCGACAACTAACGGAAATGTTGCACCCCCATCATATATACACACGCACGCACGCACACACACACACACAAACATACACAAATAAATGAATTTATACAACCATATAAATAAATATTTATATATATTATATAGTTATATACATATATACACACATATGATGCATTTATTTCTAATGTATGTCTAGGAAACCGAAAGCAGTTCCGGGAATAAGCGGGCGTTGACGGAAATATCTCCCCCATTTGTCTGCACAGCAATCAGCGGCGATGTCTTACACACTCAGTAAGTTGGCTGCAATTTCTTTTGTCTTGGGTTTCTGTTTACAACCACAGTAATGTCTGTCCAACATCTGCCTTATGTATCTGTAATCTAGCCATTGTTATATAAAATGTAAATCTGAACCACTTCAGAAATCTTGTTCTTCTCTCCGCCTCCTCTTTTTACTCGTGATTTAAAAATCTCTTTAGAGAGATTTCCAACTTTCTACTTTCGTTCTTCTTTTATTCCGGCTTCCAACATCATCCATTTCTTCTTCACAGTCGTTGAACTTTCCATGTATTATTAGATTCAATTACTTTTCCCCATGCCCACAGCTATTACTAAATTAAACACCGTAAATACATTAAGTGCTAAGATATAACTACACTTTAATGCCCCGCCTCGTTGTTTTCGCATAACTTTCCCGAAAGTGCCTTTTTTAAAATGAAATTTTGCAGATCTACGTTTTCCAAGAGGTTGATTATGTAATGTCGATGTCTTAGGCATAGAAATCTGAAAAAGTAGAAAGTGCGGGAAATTGTTGGTAAAAAAATGTGAGAGGGGGAAAAAAAAAAAGGAAGATTGTCTGAAGTAAAATTTATTTTATCATTTCCATCAACATTATTATAATTTGTTCCTTCGATTACGTATTTCTGCAAAGTTCCTTAAAAAAAAAAAAAAAAAAAAAAAAGATTTCAGAAAATTGTAAGGTAGCAAATTCGGGGGTGGGGCACCTTTTTGTAAGATATGTCATATTATCATATACTCACACAAACGCACATTTCTATATTGGGAAAAAATTGCTCTGTTATTGCCTGTCCTTCGCCGCTCCCTTTCAATTATTAAAGAAGTCAGGAGCCTGTAAGCGGTCAGTTGACCTTTCTGAAAGAACAACCAAACTCCTTTCATATCAGGTGAACGACCTAATAGAAAAGTAGGATGCAATTTGAATAATAGTTCTGAATGTATTGTCTGAAAATAAGATGTGATGGTGATGGCTAGATAATGGCTTTTGATAATATTTTAGATCAGTTTTCATCTCCCGTGTTGCGACTTTCCTAAAATAACAGGATTAAAAATTTAACGGAAGCATATATAATTTACAATTAACTCTTAATTTTTAGTAATATATATGTCTTCTACTGTAGCCCTAGGCTGCCCAAAGCTTTGCGAGTGGATTTGATAGAGGGAAACTGAAAGAAGCCCGTCGTGGGGCTGTGGGTGTCTTTGTGTCGATGTTTGTCCCCCACCACCGCTTGACAATCGGTGTTGGTGTGTTTACGTCCCCGTAATCTAACAGTTTGGCAAAACTGATCGACAGAATAAGTATCAGACTTTAAAAATGTACTTCTTGTGTCGATTCGTTCGATTAAAATTCTTCAAGGCGGAGCACCAGTTTAGCCGTTATCTTATAACTGAAACAAGTGAAAGAAAAAGCTATGTATGTACGTACGTTTAATTGTATCCTAACCTTAATTTTATTAAAAGGGGTGGGTCACGTAGGATGCTATTTGGTACTTGGGGTGTCTGTTTAATTGGGGCTGGTTGTTTGATGTCAAACTTCTAACCGATTTTATTTGCCCAACACAAACTTGTTATATTTTCAAACACTTCAGTATACGAAGGTAGTGTTTAACCCACGGCCAGTACTGACCAAAGCCATTCCAGTCTCGTGGTAGTTAGATATTTTTGTAGTCATCACTTCATTGTCTAACTTTTTTTTTGTTTTGTTTTAAGGCTGGCGGATGTGATATGAAGATTTGTCTACTATTTCTAGCAGGTCAAACGACCACGCAACGACACCCTCGTTTGTGTGTCTTATGTTTGTTGTTGCTGTTGTTTACTCTTATCGGTTAAACTTACGAGCAGAGATAACCCAGTCGTGATCATCCCATTTACATGTGTCTCTTTATTTTTTCTAACGGCGGTAGAGTATGATTTGAGTTAGATATGGTTGCTATTTCCAGCCGCTCAAATGACCACATAGTAGCTCCTCCTTTTAGCTTGTAAGGTCTACCCCAGGTGAAGCCTGTTATAATAGACATTCCAGCCTTGACTGTACCGTAAGACAACCAATGTGGACCACATCCGTTCTCTTAAAGTACGTTAGGTGTGCTTTGAAGAAAACCTGGTTGCTATGTCTAGCAGATCGAATGACCGCGTAAAGGTACTCATATTGGCCAGTAAATGTTTCATTGTGTGTACTTAAAATCGGTTGGCATGTGTGTGTGTGTGTGTGTGTACGTACTTATATCTGTTGGCTTGCCTGTGTTGCAAAAAATTAGTGAACTGCTTAACTTAGATGCAGAAAACACCTGCTCCTAGTCTGTGTTGAAGTGCCCCTCGCCTTGTCTGACTTAAACAATTGCACTTCTTATATTACCAGTGCTCGTGTGCGTCTGTCCTGTGTACACACGATCAGTAACACGATGCTATCGTTATCATTGTTGTGATAATCATTTTCGTCATTGTCACATTTTCTATTGCTCATTGCAACTTTTCAAGCTTTCTTGTCTTTCGTCTATGAGTGTGTGCATATATGTATAATGTATACGTAATGTGAGTTGTCTGTGGGTGTATAGACGTTAGCTAATTTTATATTTTGACGATTTATTATCTCTTTTTAATAAATGTAAACATAATAATATTCCTCTACACTGCCTTAAGTATTTTCCGATTCGTTTCGGCCATTCCCGGTGGCCAAATTATCTTTACACATTCGTCATTGTTTCTTAGTTTCATCTTCGTTAACTATCCAAATTGAAAATTGTTATTTGCGGTATCGTTATATTGATAGCAACATATATAAATTTAAAGCACATACATGTATATACAAACTATGTACCGTATTGCGAACAGAAAACACGACTGTTTTCTCTGTTATCTTTTTATCAAGTTTTCATTTTCTTATTTTCATCCGAATTTCTGGCATTTTATTCAAAACAGATTCCTGAAATGCATTTATCGACGTTTATTATGTCGTCTGCACGACGAGTTCAAATCCCAGATCCCGGTGCCCCTTCATCCTGCAGATGAGACGGTAAACATCTAGAAATGTTAATGATAGAATTAAAAACTTTATAACTTAACCAATCAAACTGCTAGAAACGTCTACAGTATAAAATATTTTTTTCTACTCTAGGTACAAGGCCCGAAATTTTATGGGGAGGGGGCCAGTCGATTAGATCGACCCCAGTATGCAACATAATTTGCTGAGATAGGTTTTTCTACAGCCAGATGCCATTCCTGTTGTCAACTTCCATTTGTTTTCAAGTCAGGTAATGTCTCCTTATGGTCAGACATATTTTTGCAGTATATTAGAAACAAAGGACTCTGCTTGTATGGCAGTGACACTCATTTACAACTATTATATGATGTCAAGGCAGCGAAACAGTAACACACATACTCACACACACTTACTTGTGTGTGTGTGTGTGTGTGTGTGTGCAGGTGTGGCTGTGGTAAGAAGCTTGCTTCCCATCCACATGCTTCTGGGTTCAGTCCCACTGCGTGGCACCTTGGGTAAGTGTCTTGTATAATAGCCTCAGGCTGACCAAAGCCTTGTGACAGAAACTGAAAGAAGCCTGTCATATATACATATGTATGTGTGTGTGTGTGTGTGTATGAAGTACTAAGGTCAATTCATTCAACTGAAAATTCAAGGCAGTGCCCCAGCATAGCCACTGTCAAATGACTGAAACAAGTAAAAGATAAAAAAAAGAAGATAAAAGATATATAATGGCACAGGAGTGGCTGTGTGGTAAGTAGCTTGCTTACCAACCACATGGTTCTGGGTTCAGTCACACTGCGTGACACCTTGGGCAAGTGTCTTCTACTATAGCCTAGGGCCGACCAAAGCCTTGTGAGTGGATTTGGTAGACGGAAACTGAAAGAAGCCTGTTTCTAAGACCTTTGGAAATGTGCTGTGCGTGAGAAGACCCGGCAAGCCAAGTGAGATCGTTGCCAGTGCCCCTGGACTGGCTCTTGTGCGGGTGGCACATAAGATGTACCATCCTGAGCGTGACCATTGCCAGTACCGCCTGACTGGCCTTGTAGGGTTTTCGAGCGAGATCGTTGCCAGTG
>NC_069002.1:16385460-16410039 GCF_001194135.2 Octopus bimaculoides
GACGTTAAACGAAGATGATGATGATGATATATATATGTATGTATGTGTGTGTATATGTTCGTGTGTCTGTGTTTGTCCCCTCAACATCGCTTGACAACCGATGGTGGTGTGTTTACGTCCCCGTAACTTAGCGGTTCGGCAAAAGAGACCGATAGAATAAGTACTAGGCATCCAAAGAATAAGTCCTGGGGTCGATTTGCTCAACTAAAGGTGGTGCTCCAGCATGGCCACAGTCAAATGACACCAGTAAAAGAGTAAAGAGTAATGGACTTCTTTCAGGTTATGTCTCCCAAATCCATTCAAGGCTTTCATTAGCCTAGAACTATAGTTGGAGACACTTCTGCAAGGTGCCATGCAGTATGCAGTTGGACTGAACTCAGAACCATGTGGTTGGGAAGCAAACATCTTACCTCACAGCCACACCTGCACCTATGTATATACACACATATATATAACATGTTTTTGTGTTATTTCCAATGAGATTGCAAGAGTGAAACTAATGAAATAACACTTGTGACAGTTGTCACTCCTTTTGTTCCATTTTCAAACAACTCTGGAATATCTGTGTCTTTGGTTTTGTCCGCCATTCTCTTCCTTCTCTATATCAGTGATCTTGCCATCTCATCCACCAAGGCCCACTTTTATGTAGATGATACAATCATTCATTCATCCCTCACCTTCTCCAGCTACACATTATTCATGTTCAACATAGACACCTTATGCCAAACCTGCACTGGTTTCAGCAATGGAGACTTCAAAACCAACCACTTGTGAGGCTGCAACCATCTTTCCTCTTTAATGGGAAAAATCCCTCAAGTATTATTCATATCAAAATTTCATCACACCTTCTCTCTAAAACGTGGGCAGCCCTTAACTAAAATCCTCAGAGTTGCTCTAAATGCGAGCTTTTACTATCGTTGAGGATCTCTCCTGGCAGAAACATGTCCTTAACAAAGCTAGGACTGCATCCCTAAAGCTGGCCCATCTTTACAGGGCCAGAAAATATTTGGCTCTCAACAATTGCTGATACTCTACAAAACTGAAAGGAGGCAAGGTCCACAGTGGGGTATTACTCTATCTCTGAGACGGTGATACTGTTACACATCCAGACATTCTGGATTGTATCCAGAAAAGGGCCACTTGATTGATTGGCATAAAATCACTCACAGCACATACTCCAGCCTCAGGCTGACTTTTTTTGTCCCCCTGTCTTTTCTGTCATTTCTTTAATGGCCTTTGTTTTTCAGAATTATTTGCTCTTATATCTCCTCCACTCAAAAGTCTCGGTCATTGCTTCCGTGAGGCCCAACACTCAAAAGGAACTCAGCCACTTTGCCTCTGTGAGGGTCAACATTCGAAAGGAAATCATTTTGCCTTCCCGAGGCCCAACAATCAAAAGGAACTCAGCCACTTTGCCTCTGTGAGGCCCAACATTCAAAAGATGTTTTTTATGTCACCAGCATGGGTGCACTTGGCTTGATGGATGCTCTCAAGCACAGCACATCGCCAAAGGTCTTGGTCACCAGTCATTGCCTCTGTGAGACTCAAAGTTTGAAGATTATTCTTCACCACCTCGTCCCATGTCTTCCTGGCTCTACCTCTACCATAGATACCTGCCACAGTTAGAGATCGGCACTTCCTTACACAGCTGTCCTCATCCATACACATCATATGACCATACCAGTACAGTCGTCTATCTTGCACACCACATCTGATTCCTCTTATGCCTAACTTTTCTCTCAAGATGCTTACACTCTGTTGAACATGCACACTGACATTGCACATCCAGCGAAGTATGCTGGCTTCATTTCTTTCAAGCCTATGCATGTCCTTGGCTGTCGTAGCCCATGCTTTACTGCCATGCAGCATAGCTGTTCACACACAGGCATCAAGCAATCTGCTTTTCACTCTGAAAGAGATGCCCTTTGTTGTCAGCAGTGGTAGGAGCTCTCTGAACTTTGTCCATCCTAATCTTATTCTCACAGCTACGCTCTTGGAGCATCCACCTCCACTACTAATTTGGTCACCTTGATAACAGAAGGTATCTACTACCTCTAGCTTGCCTCCCTGACACTCGATGGAGTCTATTTTCAGCATTTATTGGACCTGTGCATCTTCCACACACAAAAGCTAGTTTCCCTGTTAACCTTCACTGATAATCAGTTTACAGATATTGAGGAAACTTTTCAGCATTATTTTATTTTAACCCCAAAATATGCTTTGTGGTGATTTTTGTTGCGGAAAATAAAATAAGCATTTTGGGTTGTCCAATTTCAGATTCACTGCAACTTGCTACTTGCTACCATATTAGAATATTACAAATCTTTCTATTGAACAGCAATTGGTGAGAGCAGTGGTGGTAAAGCAGAAGCTTTCCCATGGCTTTGAAGTATCTCTTACATTGGCGTAATTAAGTGGTGTAGATAGAAAATGATATTGAAACATTTAACCTCCTCCTCCTCCTTCTCCTCTTATTCATTTAGTAGTGTACTTTGTACTGCTTCCAGCATGATAACGAGTTACAATGAACCAGAATTCAGAGTATAGTAAGATGGCCGGTAATTATTTTTTCCTACAACAAAAACTATCCAGAAATATTCGCCTGTCGTATGATTTAGTTTGAAAATGGTTTTGTGTTTATTTTTCATTAAAATTTTGATATCAACTGAGGTGAAAATAAACCATTGCTATACAAAAATAGCTTATTGTACATCAATATAGACTGTTGAGTAATATAAATTGTAAAGGAACCACACCCCCTCAGAGGATGAGGTCACCTATGGACTTCTCTTTAGTATTACACCTCTGTTACACTGGATTTATTTCATTGAACATTGACTTCTTCTTAGTCATGAAAGTTAATACTTGTTTTTAAACTTGACGACTATTGTGTATGTGTATATGTGTGGGTGTGCGTGTGTGCATAGATTAATCCACTCATAGCATAATAAACGCTTCATTTGATCAGACTGATTTAATCTATTATTAAACTTATCATCCATCTCTGGACTTATTAATCACTGCTTATGGTCAGGCAGATGTTTTCATCTTGGTTAATATAGTCACAATGTTTCGGCCATTTTCAGGTTTTTCTCATATTCAGTTAATGTTCCAAGAATTTGGAACCAAACTGTTCATTAAATGTCCAAAGATATTCTCCTTATTGGTTAGTCTACAACTTGTGATGCCTATACTTTGTTATACATTAAAAAGTGGATGTAGGCATAAGTGTAGTACTTTGGGGAGTGGTAATAAGTTCAATCCGCAAAGCAGTCAAGATACACACACACACATGCACATATGTAAAAGACCCTCTTTGGTCATGAGACTGACCATGGGATTGCACTGAGAAAGTTACCCTCTGAGGCATAAGTCCAGGTAAGGTTGTTTATAGAAGACCAGCAGTTACCCATACTCCCCTCTTCATGCCACTGACATTATCCAAGGGAAAGGCAAAGGCTGATACAGCTTGGCACCAGTGACATCGCATCTCATTTCTACAGCTGAGTGAACTGGAGCAACGTGAAATAAAGTGTCTTGCTAAAGAACACAACACAGCCTTGTCTGGGAATCAAACTCACTATCTCATGATTGTGAGCCCAACACTCTAACCATTGAGCCATACGCCTTCGCATATATATATATATATCATCCAACTGTCTGGATGTTTTGTTGTCACTTGTCGCATTCTTGTCCAATTTAAAAATTCTTTTTTATATACATATAGTGGCATATATACACTTTGGTCTCTTATATGTAAGTACACACACACACACACACACATAAATTTTGTATAACTCTCTTATTCTTTCACTCTCTCTTTCTTTCAGCCCCTTCACACTTATTTCGTTCTTTCCACCCTTCTTTCTTTCACTCCCCCTCTCTCACATTTCCTGGCCTTCCCTTCATTCTCACCTTCCCTCCTCTTTCACTTCACTCTGTCTCTTTTTTTTTTTCTCGTCCCTCCCTAATTCTTCTATCCCTCTACCTCTCTCCTCTCCTTCCACATGACCGGTGTTCGACCAAGCCTGACCTTTCTTTCTTGGTTGTACTACCATTCATGCAACATCTATATTCCTTCCCATGCCTGTCATCTCTTATGTCCCTGCTGTAAGGCTTCACTTCCACACACGCCAGCTTAATTTTATTCGTCCTTAGTCGAAAGACACCTGTTGTTAATGTCTTGTTGTTTACATTTGTATTTGTGTACCATTTCTCCATTTTTGTCCGCCCTTGTTTTCATATACATTTGCTGCTTCTTTCCAAGGAATCTAGTGCTCTTAGCTTAGATTTTCCTTGGGGCTAGCCAGATTGGAGCGGTCTCGAGTATAACCAGCCGAAACTGCAAAGATAATCTGGAACTCAACTGACGAATGAAAACTCCAAATGACCCGTCCTTTTTTCATGTCCTTTTTTGTATCATCTAACTGTCTGGATGTTTTGTTGTCGCCTGTCACGTTCTTGCCCCATTTTTTGTATTCTTTATATATATATATGTGTGTGTGTATATGTATGTATGTATGTATGTACGCACGTGTGCTCCTCCTGTTAATAATCGTCACTTGTTTCCAAGTAAGGTAATATTTCCTTGTGACTAGACTTGTTTTTCATGGCAGATTGGAAATAAAGGACTCTGTTTGCATTATGGTGACACTTGTATATGACTATCATGTGATATCAAGGCAAAGAGACAGTAACATACATACACACATACATGATGGTCTTCTTTCTGTCTTCCAAATCCACTTAGAAAGCTTTGATCAGCCTGGGGATATATTAGAAGACACTTGTTCATGCAGTGTCGATGTAGTGTTCACACTTGTCCAATGGGACTGAACCTAAAACCATGTGGTTGGGAAGCCAAAATTCTTGCTACACAGCCATGCCTGCACCAGCAAGTCGTACCTACACCTATCATCATTGTTTAATGTCCTCTTTCCATGGTGGCATGGGTTGGACACTTTGACACAGAGCTGGCTAGCAGGGAGCTGTCTAAACTCTAATTGTCTGTTGTGGCATGGTTTCTACAGCTGGATGCCCCTCCTAACACCAACCACTAAAACAGAGTGTGCTGGGTGCTGTGCTTTTTATGTGCCACTGGCACACGTGCATGAATGCAGCACTGGCATGGGTGCCTTTTTCTAAGTGGCACCAGCACCTGAAAGACAAGTCTGTATGTGTAAAAAACAGTAGGTGTGGCTGTGTGGTCTGTAGTTGGCTTCCCAACCACATGGTTCTGGGTTCAGTTCCGCTGCATGGCACCTTGAGCAAGTGTCTTCTGCAATAGCCTTGGGTGGGCAAAGCTTTGGAAGTGAAATTGCTTAATAGAAACTGTGTGGAATTAGCGAGCTGGCAGAAACGTTAGCACGCCGGGTGAATGCTTAGTATTTCGTCTGCCACTACGTTCTGAGTTCAAATTCTGCCGAGGTCAACTTTGCCTTTCATCCTTTCAGGGTTGATTAAATAAGTACTAGTTACGCACTGGGGTCGATATAATCGACTTAATCCATTTGTCTGTCCTTGTTTGTCCCCTCTGTGTGTAGCCCCTTGTGGGCAGTAAGGAAATAAGGAAACTGTGTGGAAGCCCTTTATTTGTGTGTGTTGAATATTTACACTTAGTGACTTTGCACAATGCTCTTTGTACTAAACGGTGATATCTGGTTTGCATACTTTGTAAACAGTGTTTTGTGGTTCTGCACTTTGATGACGAGTGGAATAAAAAAAATATTCCTTGAAAAATTGGTCAGTTTGGTGATATGAAAGGTATCCACCTCAATAAGTCTAACCCATGCCAGCATAGAACAACATATGTAAAACAAATGAATTAATGAATATATGCAATGTATTGAAGGGAATTTAGCTGCTATTTCTAGCAGGTAGAGTCACCCACATAAAGGCACACTTGTTGGTTCATCACAAAATGTATGAGAGAGGTCTTTTGAGTCAAATGTAGGTTAGCTTGATTTCTTCTATTTACTCCAACCTCATATCTATGGAACAGCGAAAGTGCAGAGAAGTTACTCATGCTTGAAACATTGCCAAAATGTACAAGACCCACTGAACTAACACGCCCACACACATTTAGACAATTTTGTTTGTCTTGCCTGTATGTATACATTTGTAGACACACACACACACTATTTTACTCACACACACACTATTTTACCCTCCACACACTATTTTACACACACATACACACACACACACACACACAGACATGTGTAAAATAGCATTAACAAGCTCGTTATTTAATTTACATTATACATGTAATTGAGTTTTTACAAATAAAGCAGGCATCATTATTTTATTTCTATAAAGAAAGAAAGGAGAATGTATTTAATTTGGGTTTAGTTTCACAAAATATTTTTCTTTTTTTTCTATGGCCATTTGTAAATGAGAAAAAAAACTAATTGTGAGATGAAAAAGCCAGCAAGTCACAACTATGTTTGTTATTGTTTGTCTATATTTGTATAACAGCGCTCCTTTAGTTGTATTGTAAGAACCGAAGGAGTGTTACTAGAGGATAGCTGAATATCAACCAATAAAAGATGAGCCAATTAGATAAAACCACATACTTCTCATTCCTGGAAGCCAGATTGTCCTAACTTTATCTTATTTGTTGTTGTCATCTTCAGTTAACACTCTAAACCCAGTTGTTTGAGATTTGTTCTGGATGCCTGAATTGGAGAGGCTGAAAGAAAGGACTAAAACAGCGCATTTGAGTCTGTTTGACACATGCTCACAGACTAATAGGCGTGTGTGTGTATGTTGAAATGGATGAAGCTGTGGTCAAGTGGTTATAAAGTTTATTTCAAAATCACGAAGTACCTGGTTCATTCCCACTGTGTGTACTATTATTCTAATATCTTTTACCATGGGGCTCTTACTGAAATGCTGCTTCTGTTAATTCCATCATGACTGTGTGGTAAGAAGCTTGCTTCCCAGCCACATGGTTTCAGGTTCAGTCCCACTGCGTGACACCTTGGGCAAGTGGCTGGATTTGGTAGACGGAAACTGAAAAAAGCCTGTCATATATATATATATATATATATATATATATATATGTGTGTGTGTGTATATATATATATATATGCCACTACATATATATACACACACACACACATACACTGTTGTGGTGGACACCCCCAAGTGAGAAGTGGGCTGTTCCACTACTGATAAATAGTGGACAAGCACAACAAGCAGTGTCAGTCGGCGAGGTATGATGTTCAGGCCAGTCACGCAGACAATGAAATACATCATCATAATGCAGGGCATTACATATCATATACGCATGTATATATTTTTATGGGTGTGTCTTTGTGTCTGTGTTTGTCCCCACCACCCATCCCTTGACAACTGATGTTAGTGTGTTTACATCCCCGTAACTTAGCAGTTCAGCAAAAAAGACCAATAAAACGAGTACTAGGCTTACAAAGAATAAGTCCCGGGGTCAATTTCTTTTACTAAAACCTTTTAAGACAGTACTCTAGCATGGCCACAGTCGATTGACTGAAACATATAAAGGAAAAGAATAAAAGAAAAGAATCTGTTTAGGCAGAATTTCCATTATCATCATCAGCAGCAACAGCAACAAGCTAATGAGGGTTAGGGTTAGGGTTAGGGTTAGTTGACCTGCTAGAAATAGTTGTTTATCTCCCTCAGATAACACCTGACCACTTAGATAATAAAAATTTTATCTTGTTACTTCAATCATAATTCAATTCAATCAGGGCTGACCTAGGCCTTAATAGCTACAACAACCTCCACAGCAAAGTGATTTTGTGAGCAACAATACAAGTGAGAAGCTTTTACAATGTTCTTGCTGTTCTTGTTGCTGAGTAACCAAGGACAGCTTTAATCTGGCAGATCTATGATATGTGAGTGGCTGACCAAATGAATAGGTGTGGCCCACACATCTCCTCTTCTCTCTTCCTCTCCCTTGTCTCTTTTTTCTCATCCACACAAACTGCTCACAAGAGGAGCCTCTGACATCAACTATTGTGAAGTATTTTAGAAGAGGTTTAATACTTAACACACACACACACACACACACACTCTGGTGTCAATGAGAAGGTGAAATTAGATCCCTGCCTGCTACAGTTGCAACTCTACACAAATACATTAGCTGCATGTTTGGATTGAAGCAGCTTGCTGCTGAGACTTCTGATGAGCAAATATGTAATTTTTAGCTTCTTACCTCAAATAATGTCAGGTTTCCTGTACGATGCACATGGTTGAGATGTATGGAATCTCTTGATTTTTTTCTCACTATGAACTGCTATGTGGACTCCCTATTTGCTAGAAATAGCAGCCAAATTCCCCTCAAATTACATTTACCAGCTAAAACAAAAAACAAAAAAAGATTGGACAATGTAGTTCCTGATATATAAAGATGGGATGGTCACATTCAAAATATTTGCTTGATCTCCTGGAACAATGACAACAATATTATTACTACACCACACAGTATTACACTACACACAGGATAATGTTCTATTTGGTGTACTGTAGCTGAATAAAAACTGGGATGGTCATGGCTGGAATGTCTTTGATTATTGGTCTGCATGATGATGATGATGTGTTTGTGTGAGATGTGCAGATATATGTGAAAATGTAAAACAACATGAAATGTGTAAAAGTTAACGTTTAGCTGTGATATTGTGATATTAAATCTCCTTTGCCCCTGGATAGATTGTCAGTTTATTTGAGGTGACTTTCCCAGAGATCTACAACCTGTTTCTGATAGCTGGTGTATAGAATAATTGTACTGCCCAAATAATCCTGGATTATTTGTTGGTAAGCAAACACCACATCCATTTGGCTCTAATTCTACTGTGTGTGTAGGGGATGGATCTACAAAAGTACATTTTTTTGGTAAAATAGAAGGTAAAAGGAAGGCAGCCAAAGAGAAGAGCAAGATAGGTGGAAAATATTAGTGAATAACATTCAAGATTCAACAGAACTGCTATTGGAATGGTTTGAAATTGTATATATTGTTAAGTGTGTGTGTGTGTGTGTGTGTGTGTGTGTGTGTGTGTGTGTGTGTGTGAAAATCTGAAGTGCAGTTGGTTTCTGATTGCATTGAAAATTAGGTTCAGTGCTATACAATAGTTTATCCACTCAAAACAAATTCGCACACAGAAACATCTTGGACTCATGGAACATTTGCATGGAATTTACTGAGTTTAGGAAGCAGTCTTACTCAGTCACCAAAGTGACTTCCACCATATACAGTATCTCACAGAAATATGTACAAGGCGGCAAGTTGGCAGAAACGTTAGCACGCCGGGCGAAATGCTTAGCGGTATTTCGTCTGCCGTTACGTTCTGAGTTCAAATTCCGCCGAGGTCGACTTTGCCTTTCATCCTTTCGGAGTCGATAAATTAAGTGTCAGTTGCGCACTGGGGTCGATGTAATCGACTTAATCCCTTTGTCAGTCCTTGTTTGTCCCCCTCAGTGTTTAGCCCCTTGTGGGCAATAAAGAAATAAGAAATATGTACCCTTCTAAAAAATTTCAGTGAAATTGTCATTACTCTGACAACATCAAAGGAAATGAAACGGAAGTAATACTGAATGAAATATATTATGCACACAAAGTTATACTGAATGAAATATATTATGCACACAAATATTATACAAATTTGGAACACCAAACAATAAACATGATTATTCCCAAACTCCTTTCCCTTACATAGGTTTTGGCAAAAGAAAGAGGACTTGATTTATGCCTGGTAGTGAGGAGAGGCTTCCTACGAGGAACGCATCCATGAAGACAACACTGGTTCAAACTTCAGCAAACTGTTTGGGTGGATACACTCTTTCCACTAACAGAAGACACACCTTGGGCCAAAGATGAAGCGGTATGATGCCTGTCATCCATCATGCAACGTTGGATATGGCGAATATCACACGCAGTTAAAATAGAAAGACAACCTGGAAGATGTTTATTGCTTAGCCGTCCAGTAGCTTTGTACTTCTGAATTACTTTGACAACCGTGTTAACTTGTATACTAAACCAGGTATGAACGAAATATTAATTTTCAAAGTTACAAAAATATGTACACCATGAAGGAAATTTGCTATATTCAATATTTTATCCACTTTTTTTTACTAAATTCAGATGTTGCTGATAATTTCAATTCTAATAAATTATTTCTCCTGGCATTTTTGCATTGGTCATTGCTATTGCATCTGCAGGAATTCTGATTTGTGTACCGTGGTGAAAATCTTCTTCATTGTGATTAAAGTGGCACCAAAAGGAAAAGAAGTGTCTGAAGATTTGAAGAAAATTATTTTTAATTTGTACAAGGAATTATAAGCGCAGGTGTCTGTGTATGGTAAGAAGCGTGCTTCCTTACCACATGGTTCTGGGTTCAGTCCCACTGTGTGGCACCTTGGACAAGTGTTTTCTAATATAGCCTTGGGCTATATTAGTAAATTTGGAAGACAGGAACTGAAAAAAGCCCATTGTGTGTGTGTATATGTATATATATATATATATATATATATGTGTGTGTGTATGTATGTATGTATGTATTTATGTGTGTGTTTCTTTGTGTCTGTGTTTGTTTCCCTATTGTCACTTGACCACCGATGTTGGTGTGCTCATGTCCCTGTAACTTGACCGATAGAATAAATACCAAGCTTACAAAGTCCTGGGGTTAATTGCTTCAGCTAAAAGGTGGTGCTCCAGTATGGCCACAGTCAAATGACTGAAACAAATAAAACAATAAAAGAAAAGAATGGTTTAGTATACAAGTTAACACGGTTGTCAAAGTAATTCAGAAGTACAAAGCTACTGGACGGCTAAGCAATAAACATCTTCCAGGTTGTCTTTCTATTTTAACTGCGTGTGATATTCGCCATATCCGACGTTGCATGATGGATGACAGGCATCATACCGCTTCATCTTTGGCCCAAGGTGTGTCTTCTGTTAGTGGAAAGAGTGTATCCACCCAAACAGTTTGCTGAAGTTTGAACCAGTGTTGTCTTCATGGATGCGTTCCTCGTAGGAAGCCTCTCCTCACTACCAGGCATAAATCAAGTCCTCTTTCTTTTGCCAAAACCTATGTAAGGGGAAGGAGTTTTGGAATAAAATTCTTTTTTCTGATGAGACTAAAATTAATTTGTTTGGGTTAGATGGTATTAAACAAGTATGGTGATGATCAGGTAAAGATAATAGCGACAAATGCACTATGCCTTCCATGAAACATGGCGGCAGAAGTGTTATGCTTTGAGTGCGGCTGGTGTGTGAGGATTCACATTTATTGAGAGAACACTGGATTCAAGGCTTTATTGTGACATATTGCAGAAAACAATATTGAAAAGCATCAAGGAACTAGGAAGACATTCCATGTTCCAACATGATAATGACCTTAAAAACTCTTCAAAGATGGCGACTAAGTTTTTATCAGATTAAAAGATAAAGATATTACCTTGGTCTACCATGTCATCTGATTTAAACCCAGTAAAACATTTGTGAGGTGTTTTTGAAAAGGAAGGTTGAGGAGAAAAAAACCCCACAATGCAACACGCTTGAAAGACATCATTCAGGATGAATGGAGGTCGATTCCATCACTTATATTCAGAAATTTAGTCGACTCTATGCCCAGAAGACTTAATACAGTCATTGAAAGCAAAAGTGGTCACACCAAATATTGAATATAGCAAATAATTCTTTAGGGTGTACATATTTTTGTATGGTTTGAAGATTAATATTTCATTCATATCTTTAAAAATGTTTATTGTTTTGTGTTCCAAATTTGTATAATATTTGCATGTATGATATATTTTATTCAGTATAAATTTTGTTTGATTTACTTTGATATCATCAGAGTAATGGCAATTTTACTGAAATTTTTTAGGGGTGTATATACTTCTGTGGGATACTGTATATTTTCATGTGTGTGGTTTAGTGGTTAGGGTATTCAGCTCACGATCATAAGGTTGTGAGTTTGAAAACTGGTGGCACATTGTGTCTTTGAGCAAGTCACTTTAGTCTGTGTTGTTCCCATTCATTCAGCTGGCAAAAAATTAATAGTATCTGTAATTCAAAGGGCCAGCCTTGTCAAATTCTGTGTCACACTGAATCTCCCTGAGAACTATGTTAAGGGTTTGCATGTCTGTAGAGTGCTCAGCCAACTTGCTTATTAATTTCATGAGCAGGTTGTTCTGTTGATCAGATCAACTGGAACCCTTGTCGTCGTAACAGACAGTGTTATTTTCATGTGGATGTAGTCTGATGATGATGATGATTTTTGATTTCAAGTTGGCCTTCAACCATTCCCCATCTCTTAAAACAAGACTTAATCACATTTTATTGGAAGTTGGTCTGAGTTGACTGTCTAAAAAATCTCGGTGAATTGTGTCTTTGAGATTTATTGACATTTAAACTAAATCTCCTCTTCAAACCTGATTAGTGTTCTTGAGTCATTTGCTGTAAGAGCTTAATTATATAAATCTTCTGCCACTAATGAAAGAACTCAACTTTTTTTTCCTATCAAAGCAGCCACTTTATATAAATCTGTAGAAAAGCCAATAAATAGAACCAGTGCCAGACATCTTGCTTTTTTTTTGTTGCTATAGTTACTGTAACACTCAACAATGAAGCATTATTTTATTCTACCAGGCTCTTCATTCATAAACTTCCAGGGTTTTATTGTTTTTGTTTTGTTTTTTTTATCTCATTAAATGGTCGAAGTTTTTTTTTTTCCTGATGTTAGAGAAACAATCCATGTTTTGTTTTATTGACATACAACACTTGTAGAATGTTTTATTCCTTTCTGTTTTGTATTGCATGTTGTTGCTGCTGCTGCTGCTGCTGCTGTTGTTGTTGTTGTTGTTGTTGTTGGTGGTGGTGGTAGTGGTAGTGGAGGTGGTGGTGATAGTGCTTCCTTGTTGAGGACGTCACCAAGGTTTCTGAAACTGGGTGTGGGTGACATTTGCTAGAGAGTTAGATTAGCATGGAGAAAGGACTTGCAAGTTCAATTCCCATCATAAGCTAGTCTTTAAAAGCCCGTGTTTTCATAGTTGAGATAACAAGATGCAGGGAGATGTTAACCTCACAGTCTATTGTGGTCCTCTTTCAGTATGTGAGGGCTAATGGTGACCTAGTTATTTCATAGTACTTCAAGTTAAAATGCCAGTACCATGAAGGCCATAAAAATTTTTGGATATGTTTATCATATTTCTCTGAATTTTTTATTTTATTCTTACCGATTCCTCCTTCTGAAAGTGTTGGTCTGTTTTTGCTTTAGTCTTAAGAACCGTCCAGCTAAGTAAAATTGAGGCCAAGAAAGCACATCCTTTATAACCATGCCCCTGCATACAATCTGTCCGCAGATAAATCTCCCCCACATCCCCTCTTCCCAACACTTACCTCTTTATCCCACTTGCCAACCCACCTGCACACAATATGTCCTCGTCAAATCTCTTCCCAAGCCCCCATCTCTCAAGCTCTCCCTTCCTCTACCTACTCACTCCATTCCCTCCCCTTCATCCCCCTTCACTCCTTTTGCAACTTACCCACCCACCCACTTACTCTATCCAATCCATGCTCCACTTCACTATATACATCATATATCTCCCCGGAACTTGGGCGGATGCCCCCTCTCATCTTCAGCATCTTATCTCTCTCCTCTCTCTTTCTCCATTTTCCTTTTGACTGAGGTACCCCTGTATCTCCTCTGTTGCAAGACACCTGTTTTTGTCCCTTATTCGTAGTTTAACCTCTCTTCGCCTGGCACAAAGTCACCTTTCTTGATACTCCTTCTCTCTTCAGTTTAAGGGGTCTTGTCCTGCAAGTTGTTTAATGCCCTTCCTGCTGCTGGTGCTATGTAAAAAGCACCCAACACACTCTGTAAAGTGGTTGGCATTAGAAATGGTATCCAGCCATAGAAACTATACTAAAGCAGATAGCAGAACTCAACAGTCTTCTGACTTGCCAGCAAAGAAGGGGGGGGGGGGCATAATATGATGAGCGATGATGATGATGATTTCCTTGTTTAGTTTAATAATCTCTATAATCTGTAATAATTCAACAATTATCTAAACTACAACATGATATTTGATAGGGTTAACTTCTCCATGTTAGAATACAGTGTGATGTCTGCATCAGCACCATATCTTGAATTTATGGATTTATGGATCACATCTGGTTTATTTGGTTGACAACTTATCACAGCTAGACTGATGCAACACAAGAATTAATACCCTACAGTGTCATTCTAAAAAATAAACAATCACATCAATGAAGTCTCAATGCTACCAGGTAATGCATGATTAATTCAAAGCCATGTGAATAAATATTACAATTTGACAGTAATGTGAATGCTAAATGGTTGATTGTCGTCAAATGCAGTAGGAGCAACATCCAGTACTCTCTCACAATAAATGTAGTTTATCACTGAGGTTACCCTTGCTTTAGCAGGTAGACCTATGGGCAAAACCATTCCAGCCATGACACATACTACTTGTTTAGGAAATGTCTAAAATGCATTATCTAACGTGTTCTCTTTTGTAAGATAAGAGTGTGACTTAGCTGCTATTTCTGACTGGATAGCTGACTATGAAAAGGTTCTTTTTTGGATCATTGTGGTTTTTTAATTGACGTGTGCTGCTTGGTGAGCCATACTGAACCCATTAATAATTTCCTTACACAGATTATATTTTATTATCTCTTACAGAAATGTATTAACTATTAAGATATAAAGAATTTTTTCAACTCTTGGAAAGACCTCTTCCCTTCCCCATAGATATTAATTAGGTTAATTAAGTTGTATTGTTGGATTTAGACATGCTCTAAACTACTGCCAATTTCTCCTCCAGTACCATCAATGTTAATTATTGAATCTCTCTCTCTCTCTCTCTGGTTAGGTAACCATGTACCTTCTCTACAGTAAGACACCTGTTTCTATCTCTCTGTCACACCTTACCCTTTCATCATCTAACACAAGATCACCTCCTCCAATTCCCCCTTCCCTCTCAAAGATTCCTTGTCTTGCAAAGTTACCTGGTGACCCTGCCAGTGCTGGTGCCACTTAAAAAGCATCCAGTCCACATTGTAAAGTGGTTGGCATTTGGAAGGGCATCCAGCTGTAAAACCCATACCAAAACTGACCTCACTTGTGTTAGTGCCATATAAAAAGCACTCAGCCCACTCTGTTGGGTCGTTGGTGTTAGGAAAGGCTTCCAGCTATAAAAACCATGCCAAAACAGACACAGTAGTATGGAGCAGGCTCTTGCCTGGCCAACTCCTGTCAAACTGTCCAACCCATGCCAGCATGGAAGGGGGACGTTAAACGATGATGATGAGGAGAACAATATTCAACAGCTGAAATTATTGCTCTATAAAATTAAGAAATATTCTTCATAGCTATTTTAGTTAACATCACAGACCAAGCGAGGTCTCATTATCAATGGCAATGCTTTATTTATGTTCCACTTCGTGAAATTTGAGTAACTTTTTTCTTTACTTCCTTACACAATCTGTTTCTTGTATTTTTAAGCTGTAGGCTTTCACTTCCTTGAGATGCTTTAAATAACCTGTTGTTATTTGAGCTGTGTGGAACTTCCAGAAATAAATTCTTCCTTTATTTTGTTTTCTTTTTTTTTGTTTTTTGTTTTTTTGTTTTTCTTGTGTAATCACTATACAGTTCTATACTAAAGCATTGGTTGTTGGTCTTATTTGTAAACTTATAACATGTTATATTCTATCCTTGGATATATCAGCCCATTACAACTGCTATTTCTTCTTGATAAACTAACACCCATTCCTCTTCACAATGTTGGATGGTGTAGGCGTTACCATAACCAATTAGATAGGTCCAAAGTATGGCTATTGCTGCTTGAAAACTAATTTCCTATCTGCATACAAGAAAGAGCTTCTATTCTAAGATTCTTGTAATAGATTCAATATTATTTGGCAGATGAAAACATATTGGATTAAATATCGTAGTCTGTAAAAATACATTCTTGTAAATTTAGATCTAATTGAAGCCATCACATAGCAACAGTTCCATTGAGTCGGTTGAAATAATTTGGTGTAGAACCACCAGCCAAATAAACTGGTGGTTCAAATATTGTTTTGTGGTCTACTATTTCATGCCTCAATCCATCTGGCTGTAAATAGGTACCATCTCACTGCTGCACTTACAGAAGTACTGTGTAATTGATTAGTGTCTTATTCTTCTTATTTTTTTTCAAAGTCCTAGTGAGAGAGGAAGGTCAGCTTCTGTGATTTAGAAGGGAGGGGGGCAATCCTCATTACCTAAAAGAAGGGTAATTCTCCCCACCCCTGCCAACTCATGGGTTGTTGTTCTAGAAGGAAGCAGTATAATAAGGAAATTAGTTTATTTTAGAGTAGATTTTTTTAACAACTTCAATCATGGATAAAAAAGTAAAACTATTTTTTAATTTTTATTTTTCATTTATACAAAAATACAGTTAAATAACACATACTGAGTCAATTTTTAAAGAATTCAATATTCAATATGCTTAATTCTTGGCATGGATAAATAAAAAATTTTGCTTACACAAGGTAAAAAAAATACCAATTTACTTACAGCTGTGAGATTTACAAGAAAGCACGGCCATCCTCTATAGCTTGTGAGCAAACACTGAGTCAGAATCACATTTAGAAATGTCCAGTGAATTGGTATCTGTGACTCAACTTAATTATAATCTATAGTTCTTTTGTAATTTATGCTGAAAAATTATCCAATTTATTGGACAAAGTGACTGAAGGAATTAAGGTACCTAAGGGCCAGCTAGTGGTGTTCAGCTGGGTGATAGAGTAACCCTTTATCATTTAAACTGGCCATATCTGGCCCAAAATTTTCTACTTGTTTTATGTTCAAACTAACCAGGTCTGGCCTCTCACACTTATCTAAATGGCATTCAATCACAATCATTGTGATTGTCATTCAATAAACAATCACATCATTGAAATCTCAAAGCTATAAAGACAATGCATGCTTAATTGAAAACAATGTGAATGAATATAAATTACATTTGGTAGAGAAATATGAACACTAAAGGGTTAAGTATAGAATTCAAGTATTGGGCTTCCACATAGTTTCCATTTTCTCAATTTCTCTCACAAAGCTTGGGTTGACCTTAGACTATGGCCAAGCACATGCTTAAGGTATTGCACAATTGAATAAAACACAGAGCTATGTGATTCCAAAGTGAACTTCTTTTTAGTATTGAGATTGAGACCTTTCTACAGTCAACAAAAGTGGAGGCGCAATGGCCCAGTGGTTAGGGCAGCGGACATGTGGTCATAGGATCGCGGTTTCGATTCCCAGACCAGGCGTTGTGAGTGTTTGTTGAGCAAAAACACCTAAAGCTCCACGAGGCTCCAGCAGGGGATGGTGGCGAACCCTGCTGTACTCTTCCACCACAACTTTCTCTCACTCTTACTTCCTGTTTCTGTTGTGCCTGTAATTCAAAGGGTCAGCCTTGTCACACTGTGTCACGCTGAATATCCCCCGAGAACTACGTTGAGGGTACACGTGTCTGTGGAGTGCTCAGCCACATTAATTTCACGAGCAGGCTGTTCTGTTGATCGGATCAACTGGAACCCTCGATGTCGTAAGCGACGGAGCGCCAACAACAGTCAACAATCTGCTCCAAAGTGGCACCCTACTTAATCCTCGAATGTTTACAGATCTCTTTTTCTGCCAACTTTTCTTATTTCTTTACTGCCCACAAGGGGCTGCACACAGAGGGGACAAACAAGGACAGACAAACAGATTAAGTCAATTATATCGACCCCCAGTGTGTAACTGGTACTTATTTGGTTGGCCCAAGGCAACAATAGAAGACACTTCCTCTGAACCCCAGAGCCATGTAGTTGGGAAACAAGTTTCTTACCACATAGCCACACCTGTGCCTATCTCTAGTTTGCTATAAACAGATTTATGTTACAGTCGCAAAAAAATCAAACATTTAAAAGAGAATCCCGCTTTGTAATACTAATTAATATGGTTGGCATTGCCGTTATATCATTATTGCTGTTTGTTATTTTTTAGCCCCAGAGCGTTGAAGAGCTAAACTTGATATTATTCCAAAACTAACTAACATCTAGGTTAGCAACTTGTTGATTTGATAATTTCTGTGTGTGTGCCATTAACACACTTACAAAGCTGAAACTGGAATGGTCTAAGTTAATCAAAGCTTAGCTTCTAGTTGACTTCGAACAGTGAACATATCTTTGGAAGTGAAGTCTTCACAACTATTGAGTATTATGAGAACATAGACTTCTGGTTTCTTTGAGGAAATATTCACTTCCAAAAGTGAAGTACAATTAGTAAAAACCAGCTAGTTTGTATTTTTAAAGTTGAGAATAGCAGCACCTTACATATCACAACAACAAAAATTTAGGTTCATGGATTCCTTTTTTTTTTTTTTATTTAAAATTTAAAATTGATAAAATTAAGACGTTCTCTGGAAGTGGATAATTAAACTTCTGTGATTGAAATTTAATTAAAATAAAAAATGAAATTTCGTTTTTGTATTTGGTTTGCAAGATTCTTGGTATGGACTTTCATGTCAGCACAACTTTTATTTTTGATATTTGTTCATAATTTTTTCTGCATGGAAAATTTCGTATACACACTTGTGTTTCCATTCTCTCTCACACTCATGTTCCAACTCTCTTTCATACTCAAGTAAGTCTCTCCCATATCTTGTTCTTTGCTGTAATGCAAAATAGAATGTAATGGTCATCACAGTTGAAATGTTGTCGAGATGAAGCAACTGCCCATTGGCTACCAAACCAACAAAATGGAATTCTAAATATTAATTAGCATTCACAGAATTTATTGATTCAAATAAAGAAATAGCTAAAGTATGTAGCCTAGTGGTTAGGATTGTTGGTTCAATTCCCAGGCTCAGTATTTTTGAGCAAAATAATTCATTTTATGTTGCTTCATTTCTCTTAACTGAAAAGGAGTCACAGCAAAAGTTGGGGTTTGATCCTGAGGCCGATTAGCATTCCATTCTGAAGAGGGGCTAGTTTCAACCACTTGGTTACTTTAGAAACGGGAAATAGACCTGGGCCTAATGAACCTGTGAACTGAAGAAACACTTACACTGACTTAAATGTTTGTGTATGTGTGTGTGTTCCTTAAGTGGCTGACTCAAACATGTTGGATAAAGTTGGCATGACTCTTGAAGCCACAAAATAATCAAACAAGCAATTACTTGTGACACTTCCAAGTAAGAATTGAAACACTTCAAGACATAGAACTACTCTAAGATTAATACAATCTTGGAAATGGAGATACTGAATGTTAGTCAATTACATATAATGTACCAAGGGGCCAACTATGTCTGGGGTTAAATTCCCACTCAATTTGGTTTCGTGACATTTTCTCTGTTCTTAGAATGTTTTTTTGTTTTTATTTTTTTAACCCTTTAGCATTCAAACCGGCCATATCCGGCCAAAATATTCTACCTGTTTTATCTTCAAAACAGCCAGATCTGGTCTCTCACACCTATCCTACAACGTCATTTTAAAAATAAACAGTCACATCATCAAAATCTCGAAACTATGTGATAGTGCATGATGAATTCAAAATAATGTAAATCAATAAACATTACATTTGTTAGATTAATCTGAATGCTAAAGGGTTAAATATATTTTTCATTCAGTTGTACAAAAACAGTACTGCTGCATGACCTTGAGTGTAACAGATAAAAATGGCTAAAAATTAATCCTTAACAAAATTTACTTCTATAAATGTCATTATTTTTCAGAAACCACATTTCCAACTCTTCCTCGAACCCAGCGTGGCATGCCTATAGTTTTAGGTGCTGACCCCAAAGGAAAATATTTTCTCTACACCAATGGACACAATGTTGTCATCCGAGACATCGAAGTAAGTCTGTTTTAAATACAATATTTCATATTATGTTTCATCTAAATGTCCCATTTCCTTCTCATCTATATTCATTGTTGTTGGCACTCCGTCACTTACGACGTCGAGGGTTCCAGTTGATCCGATCAACGGAACAGCCTGCTCATGAAATTAACGTGCAAGTGGCTGAGCACTCCACCGACACGTGTACCCTTAACTTAGTTCTCGGGGATATTCAGCGTGACACAGTGTGACAAGGATGACCCTTTGAATTACAGGCACAACAGAAACAGGAAGTAAGAGTGAGAGAAAAGTGTGGTGGAAGAGTACAGCAGGGTTCGCCACCATCCCCTGCCGGAGCCTCGTGGAGCTTTAGGTGTTTTCGTTCAATAAACACTCACAACGCCCGGTCTGGGAATTGAAACCGCGATCCTATGACAGCGAGTCCACTGCCCTAACCTCTGGGCCATTGCGCCTCCACCATCTATACTCACAGTATAGAATACCAACAACTATGAAGTTCACTTTTAAAACCCATTTCATTTATGACATCATTGTTTTAGAGCTCCAGTGACTTTGATGTCACTGCCATTACTAAACCCTGATACCAGTAATTGTATCCTTCGTTGTAGGACTCCATCACAGCCTAAAACCTGGTTTACTGTGTCCCACCCCCCAATACTATTAGACCTCTAGTTGTGATATCCCTAGTTGTAGGGTCCTGAATGACAACTATACCCTCTAATTGCAGAGCCCTTACAACAACGTTCCTGGTTACAGGCCCCAACTAGAGTGGACATTCCTAGCTATAGCCCCTAACTCCTACCCATTCCATGCTGTCTAATGTCTGTGTTATGTCATCATTCTAACTGCTAATGATTTGTCTGTTGTCGTAGAACCCCAACAAATGTGATATGTACACAGAACATTCCGGTAATGTGATTGTTGCCAAATATTCTCCGAGTGGTTTCTACATTGCCTCTGGAGGTAAGATACCTTTCTCTTTTTCTTATCATTTTACGCTATTAATGAGTCACCAAGGAACTGAATTCTTATCAGTCATGTTTCTATTGAGAACAACTGTCATTCTGAAGTGTTTAAATAAATTATAGGATTCAATTACATACATATATATATATGTATATAGGTGCAGCAGTGGGTGTGTGGTAAGAAGCTTGCTTCCCAACCACATGGTTCGGAGTTCAGTTCCACTGCATAGCACTTTGGGTAAGTGTCTTCTACTACAGCCTTGGGCCAACCAAAGCCTCGTGAGGGGATTTGGTAAATGGAAACTGAAAGAAGCCCATCGTGTATGTATATATATATATATATATACATATATATATATATATACACACACATATATATATATATATATATATATATATATATATATATATATATATATACATATGTGTCTGTATGTATTTGTGTGTTTGTGCTTGTTCCCCCACCATTGCTTGACAGCCGATGTTGGTGTGTTTACATCCCCATAACCTAGCAGTTCAGCAAAAGAGATCAATAGAATAAGTACTCGGCTTACAAAGATTGAGTCCTGGGGTCGATTTGTTTGACTAAAGGCGGTGCTCCAGCATGGCTGCAGTCAAATGACTGAAACAAGTAAAAGAAAAGAATAAAAGAACATATATTTATATATGTATATATATCACACATCACCACATTGTTTAATGTCTGTTATCCTTGCTGGTATGGGTTGGACAGTTTGACAGGAGCTGGCCAGCCACGGAGCTGTCCAAACAACAAATTGTCTGTTGTGGCATAATTTCTATGGCTCGATGCCCTTCCTATATAAATTTTGGCACAAGGTTTGAAGTTTTGGGGGAAGGGGCAAATTGATTACATTGATCCCCAGCGTATAACTGATACTTATTTTATTGACCCCGAAAGGATGAAAAACTAAGTCAGCCTTGGCAGCATTTGAACTCAGAACTTAAAGACCGATGAAATGCTTGGCGTGCTAATGATTCTGCCAGCTTGCTATCCTACTACCATTATCATTTAATGCCCATGTTACCTGCTGGCATGGGTTGGACATATACATACATGTACACATGTATATTATATCTCAAATAATGAAAAAGAGGGGAAGTGAGTTGCCAATTATACAAACTTCTCCCAGTACTTGACTAGTATTCTGTTTAGTTGTTGACCCCAAAAGGATGGAAAACAAAGTTGACTCTAGTGGAATTTGAACTCAAATTAGAGTCAGAAGAAATACTATGAATCATTTTATCTGATGCTCAACAACTCTGCCAGTCCACCACCTGTATACTAATAATAATAATAATAATAATAATAATAATAATAATCCTTTCTGCTCTAGGCACAAGGCTTGAAATTTGTGGGGAGGGGGTAAGTTAATTACGTAATAATAATAATAATAATGATGATGAAGATGATTTAGGTACAAGGCCAGTAGTTTTGAAGGGGAGAATGTAGTCAATACCTTTTGAATACAGTTGTTATTTATTTTATTGACCCCGAAACAATGAAAGACAAAGTTAACTTCTGCTGGATTTGAACTCAAGAATGTTAAAAAGTGGGAAGAAATACTGCAAGGCATTTTGTCTGTCTCATCATCATCATCATCATCGTTTAACGTCTGCTTTCCATGCTAGCATGGGTTGGACGATTTGACTGAGGACTGGTGAACCAGATGGCTGCACCAGGCTCCAATCTGATCTGGCAGAGTTTCTACAGCTGGATGCCCTTCCTAACGCCAACAACTCTGAGAGTGTAGTGGGTGCTTTTACGTGCCACCGGCACAAAGGCCAGTCAGGCGGATACTGGCAACGGCCACGCTTCCTAATGATTTTGCTAGTTTGCTGTCTTAATAATAATAATAATAATAATAATAATAATAATTATGGTTTCAAATTTTACCGTAAGGCCAGCAAGTTTGGAGGTGGGGATAAGTCGATTACATCGACCCAGTATTCAACTGGTATTTATTTTATCGACCCTAAAAGGATGAAAGCAAAGTTGACCTTGGCTGAATTTGAACTCGGAACATAAAGATGAATGAAATGCTGCTAAGAGTTTTGCCCAGTGTGCTAACAATTGTACCAGCTCAGACCTTAACCTGTTGAGCATGTCTCTCAGTGGCTAAAGATAAGTGTATCTCTGATTACCAGCTCTGAGTAGCGGGGGAGCATCATTGACATGTGTTGAGAGGGATTCTTTGGGGTTTAAATAATTCACCCCTGGAAACATTGGTGTTTCTTTCATCATCCTTGGACAGCTCTCATTCAGGGACCTTTTGATTAGGATGAGCTACTCAACCTGCAGAAAATTCTAACTGGACCACATCTGCAAAGTCATGTGCTGTGATACATGTTCCTTGTGTATCTTTATCAGATGGGTAATCATGATGGATATTTGGGCTTTGTATATTTGCACCTCAGCATCATATTGATGGTGTGTGCTGCTCTCTCAATCAAGAATAATAGCAATAATAATAATAATCATACATGTATTTGTTCCAGATGACAGGGGCAAAATTCGAATTTGGGATACAATCAACCCAGAACATGTTCTCTCCAAAGAATATCAACCAATCGCTGGAATAATCAAAGACATTTCCTGGTCTCCAGATAGTAAGAGAATGCTTGTTGCTGGTGAAGGCAAGGGAACGTACGTGATCAAATCTATAACATCTCTCTTTTGCTTGCTCTCTCTCTCTCTCTCTCTCTCTCTCTCTCTCTCTCTCTCTTTTTCTCTTTCTTTCTCACCCCTTGTTTTTTTTTATTTTGTTATTTAGCCATAGGCCAGCAAACTATATCAAGCACATTTGCAATCTATCGTATTCCAGCTTTAATCACTTTATCTTTTCAGGTGTATTATTAAAGAGAGGAGAGTGTCATTCATATGAAATTGGCTGCTATTACTAGCCGGTTACGCCTCCATGTACTGGCTTCTTTTTGTTGGTGTGTAGCCCCAATCAACTCACACTAACATATACAAAAAGTGATATAACTGCAAGAGCTTCTTTTGTCTTTTGGATGATGAATATTTTAAATGATAACAATGTAAACATCTAAAATTTGTAAAATTATTTAAACCATACTATCATATAAGTATAAAAAAATTAAAAAGCCACAGCAATGTTAATTACTCCAAACTGGAATTTTGTTGATGTTAAATTATAATTTGATATTTTTACCAGGTTCGCTCGTGCTTTTCTGGTGGATACAGGTTCCTCTGTTGGAGAAATTAGTGGCCACAGCAAACCAATCAATTCCTGTGACTACAGACAAATTAACCCCTTCAGGGTGGTGACGGCCAGTGAGGACTACTCTATTATCATGTGTGAAGGCCCACCATTTAAGTTCTCCAAAAAGATTGATGTGAGTATTTAGTTTTTGTTTAATGGATTATTGTTGTAGTGTAGTCTCTGGTTGGCTCTGATCAAGGCGAATTATGTAGTAACCCACAGGTTACCCAGTCAGAGCGTACCTGCAGGTGCCATGAGTACTTCCCACCTCTCATATATCTGTATGTGTGTGCATATATATATATATGTGTGTGTGTGTGTGGAGGTGCAATGGCCCAGTGGTTAGGGCAGCAGACTTGCGGTCATAGGATCGCGGTTTCGATTCCCAGACTGGGCGTTGTGAGTGTTTATTGAGCGAAAACACCTAAAGCTCCACGAGGCTCCGGCAGGGGATGGTGGCAAACCCCGCTGTACTCTTCCACC
>NC_069002.1:16410390-16416399 GCF_001194135.2 Octopus bimaculoides
AACAACATATATATATATATATATATATATATATATATAATTCAAATTTGTACAAAAAACAAAATATAGATGAGTTAACAAACAATGTGTTTTAGTTTGACATTCAGGAAAAATGTAAGAAGCCTGAATGTATATAATGTATGTATGTGTCAAATTCAATAAGATCAGAGATTTATTATACTTAAGGGTCATTTCTCTTAAGTCGATTGTATCTCTTCCTTATATCAATAAATCCCTGCCTAGTGTAGAGATCAGTAATTCCTCTGGATTTTGGTCTGTGTTTTAAATTCCATGTTTTTCATTTGCAGACACACACAAATTTTGTTAACTGCATTCGTTACTCTCCAAATGGTGAAAAATTTATCTCTGGTGGTGCTGATGGAAAAGTAAGTACTAAGGATAAATGTTTGGGTTTGTTTTCATTTTGTGTGATGTCCTTAAAGTAATAGTGCAGGGATTACTCTGCAATTAAGAACACACACATACACGTGTGTGTGTGTGTGTGTGTGTATAAGGACTCTAATTTGCTGCCAATGTATAAATGTGTGTGTGTATATATATATATATATATATATATATATATACATACACACGTATATATATATATATATATACATACACACGTATATATATATATACATACACACGTATATATATATATATATATATACATACACACGTATATATATATATATATATATATATATATATATATATATATATATATATATATACACACACACACATTTATACATTGGCAGCAAATTAGGGTCCTTTATGTCTGACTGATCCCTTCAAAGTTCATTTACAATTATTCTGCAATAAAGCTTTCATCTTATTTCTATTTTATAAAAATTATAACTGTAATGAAATTAAAAGAAAAAAGGTCTATTGTGAATTCTGAACCATTTTCTCACTGGACTGTAATTAATTTGTCTTTAGTTAGATATGAAAATAACATCCACTGAAAACTGATTTTGTACTAAAATTGTTATCTCTCTTTTTATAACTGCCATTTCGTTTTAATCATTGTCGATATGCCAATAGTGAAATAGTTACCTAGATTATAGTTTAGTATGAAAATATTTACTCATATTTAACTGTTTTTATATTAACATTCATTTGGTGACTTGTAAAAATATGGAAGTTCTTGCGGAAATACAAAAGCAAAAATGAAAATAAAAAAAAATATTGTGAAAATCCAGTGATGTTGAAGTTTGATTCGCACACATACACACAAACCCAAAAACACACACACACACACACACACACACACATAAAGACAGCATGTAAGCTGAAACTTCAAAGCCACTTTCAACTTTTCTATTACTATGGTAATGTGAGGATGTCCCATCTTCCTTGAAATAAAACTCTACATCTTCAAAGTTTACTTGAATAATAGGTGTGTCACCTGTGTGAAAAGACTGCTGTTGGCTTGTGCAGGCTCTCTTTACCATATATACACACACAAGAGTTAATATATAGATGATTTTAGTGTTAGGAAGAGCATCCTGCCATAGAAACCATGCCAGAACATACAGTGGAATCTGACACAGCCAATGGCTTTGCCAGCTTCTGTCAGACCATCCAACCCATGTCCGCATGGAAAACATGTTAAATGATGAAGATGCTTTATCCAAGTGTTGTTTATTCAACTCTATTTTTGCTGTTAATTATTGAAAAATTAATCCTTGTTGTTTTATTACATTTTTTTTTCCTAGGCCTTTGTTTATGATGGAAAAAATGGTGAAACAATTGGTGAACTTGGTTCTCCTGCTCACAAAGGTGGTATTTATGGGGTAAGAAGATAATCATTTTTCCCTGTTTGTTTTTTTTCTTTGTAAATCTTCTGCAAGTTGTACAGTTTTATAAAGTTCTTATATTTTATTTACGTCATTTCCTGAACAAAATTTTATTATCTTTTATTTTTACCATATTATAAAGCGGAACCATGGTTTATGTGCGGGCGACACATGAAATCTTTCAAGCGGGATCGTTGCCGGTGCCCCTGGACTGGCTCATGTGCGGGCAACACATGAAATCTTTCGAGTGGGATCATTGCCGGTGCCCCTGGATTGGCTCATGTGCGGGCGACACATGAAATCTTCCGAGTAGGATCGTTGCCGGTGCCCCTGGGCTGGCTCTTGTGCGGGTGACACATGAAATTTCTTCGAGTGAGATCGTTGCCGGTGCCCCTGAACTGGCTCTTGTGCGGGTGACACATGAGGTTTCTCGAGCGAGATGAGCGTGGCCGTTGCCAGTACCGCCTGACTGGCCTTCGTGCAGGTGACACATAAAAGCACCCACTACACTCTCTGAGTGGTTGGCGTTAGGAAGGGCATCCAGCTGTAGAAACTCTGCCAAATCAGATTGGAGCCTGGTGTAACCATCTGGTTTCACCAGTCCTCAGTCAAATCGTCCAACCCATGCTAGCATGGAAAGCGGACGTTAAACGACGATGACGACGACATTCTTTCAAGTCCAACAGAATGCCACTCATTTACAGAGGAAGTAACCTCACCATCACCCACATCATGATAGGATGTGTGATGGAGCAAAAGGGTTGTTAACTAAAGCTTCTCATCTGCAGCATCTGCATCACATCTAAGGACAGAGATTCAGTCCATCAGGTCTCTTCTTTTCATTTCTGGATCATCTCATTGGCTCTAGAATTAAGGAGATATTTACCCTGGTTAGGACTTAATAAATAATATCACCAATTGGGATATCAAAGGAATAACTATTTTGACAGCTGCATCCCCTTCTTACTGCAAACTGTTTAACTCTTTAGCATTCAAACCAGCCATATCTGGTTCTTATTTTTATGTTCAAACTGGCCAGATCTGGCCTCTCACACATACCCTACAATGTCATTCTAGAAATAGGCAATCACATCATCATAATCTTGAAGCTTCAAGATAATGTATGATTAATTCAGAATGATGTGAATGAATAAGCTTGGCATTTGACAGAATAATCTGAATGCTAAAGGATTAACCATGAACTGGAACCCATTTCTGTCGGTTGGTTGGTTGGTTGTGTTGTGCTGGGGAACAAAGACACATATTTTATTCAGGAGTGCAACATAATGGCTGTTGTACTTGAGGTTTGATTTGAACTCTTGATTTTGTAGTCCATTGTCCAACACCTTAAAATAACAGCTACTATGCTTCTCTCCCTCTCTTTTCAGAAGGTTATCAAACTAATGCAAACACGAAACTACATCTTATGTAGAACTAGGATGTCCTAGTACATCTTATCTAGATCTAGGATGTCATTGTTAGATACTACAGATTATTAAGTTTCTGTTATTAACACCAGGTCTACTCTCCGATTTAGCAGATCTATAATCAAAGACTGGGTGGATTTGAGGGAGATCTGATTGCTATTTCTAAAACTCCTGGTAACCATATACACTCCTTTCTTGATCATTGATAATTTGTGATTTTTTTAGCTCCAGGTCAGACATCCCAACTGACAACTGTCTAATTTTTTTTTTTTCAGATAGTGTATCTATGACTACACAATCTAATGTAGAGTCTGTCTCTCTCTTTTTTTTTTTAAGTAATGTGTAATTTGAAGGAGATTTAGCTGTTATTTCAAGCAGATTAAGCAACCACATAGAGGCTGTAAATGCACCCCTGTTTGCTGTGACCTTGTACAAAAAAAATGTTTGACTACTGTGAAATATTTTTCCATTTTTATGTGAAGGATTGTGGTTTGTTTTCAAGTTACACTGAGGCATCTTCTGCAGACAAGGACATCAGCTATCAGTGGGACGTTTATTTTTAACTGAGACATCTGTTGTAGGTAGCATTTCTGCTGTAGGCTAAGACATCTACAACAGCTGAGATGTTTACTACTGACTTGGGTAGATATTCCAGTCTGTGGCAGCTATCAAAATGCACAACACAAAACTTAAATCATAATATTTGTATTTATATCTGAGACAAGTGTCTCTGTCAACAAATATAACTATTTCTGTGTGAAATTGTTTTCTTTTTAATCTGATCAAATCTTGACATTGGAACTTGCATTTCCGATGCTGCTTTCATGTTTCTTTGATCACCTTAGATCAATTAGACATATTCTTCTATGTTGCCAACATGAATATTTCTATCCAATATCACTATCTGTTTTGGTATAATTTGTTATGGCTGAATGCCCTTCCTGATACCAAACACCCCATAGAGTGGGCTGAATGCTTTTTATGTGGCACCACCACAATCAAGGTCAGTTTTGGCATAGTTTTTACAGCTGGATGCCCTTCCAAATACCAATGTAGCACCAGCACGAGCAGGGTCGCCAAATAACTTGCAAGACTAGAAATTCTGAGAAGGGAGAGGGCATTGGAGGAGGTGATCTTGTGTCAGCTGATGAAAGGTGAGAGTGTGATAGAGAGACGGAGAGGCAAAAACAGGTGTCTTGCTACCTGGCCAGCTCCTATCAAACTGTCCAACCCATGCCAGCATGGAAGATGGATGTTAAATGATAATGATGATGATCTCAGTTTATGACCATTTTCATTCTGGTTTTCTTTCTCTTCGTGGCTATACTATCTTTATTATGAAGTATTCTGGCCCCTGGTTTATAAAGACAAGGAATTAATTGAAACATGACTGCTATATTGATGATCACTTGACCACAGATGCAAGACGATTCTTCAACCCTATTTCTGTCCACTGCTTCTTCAAATTAATTATCATCTATGTACTGCCTCCCTTCATGTCCATCTCATTACCATATCTTCCCTCTTTGACCTTTCATTTAGCACTTTTCTCCCAATCCTTCCTTTTCCAGGGTCAGCATCACTCTGGAAATCCCTCCCACTTTATATTTTTCTGACAGACAAACTCCTATAGATTGTGAATCTCAACATCTGCATCAATCTCATTAGTCACTCCCACTTACTTTGATTCATCATCATCATCACCATTGTCATCTTATGCTAATTTTCCGATGCTGGCATGAGTTTGTTGAGTTATCATGGGCCGCTCAGTTTTTATTTAGAATTGTTGCTCTTTTAGGAATGGTCGGAGGGCCACATCTCACTCAAGCATTTTCTTTTGACTTGGTTTTCACAACTGAATGCCCTCCCTCATATTAACCATTGTACAAATAAAATGCTGGTTGTGTTTTGGTGTGGCACCAACACTAAAGAGGTACCATCCTTGACAGTGCAAGAGTTGGGAAATCCTATCTTGTTTAAAAAAAAATAAACAGATACAAACAAGCCCTCCATAATGATTTATTCTCAATACTATTGATTTAGTCTCCGTTTTATTGATTGACGAACGAACAAAAACTTTAATCAAATTTTCCATTTTGACAGTTCTTATTTCTCTCTTGTTCTTCACTTTAGATTGCTTTCAATCCAGACAATTCTGAAGTGCTGACAGTCTCTGGTGACAAAACTGCCAAGATCTGGGATGCTAATACATATACTTTGATCAAGTAAGTCTTATTCAATTATTTTAATTCTTAACACCCTGTACGACTTCAGTCTTCGCCACACCACATCACATCTGTCTGTTAATCATGCCGTGTCTGACACTGAGGAATCAAACTTCTGGTGCTTATATTGGCTGTAACAGGAAGTTAAACTCTGTGATATAGGGGAGATAACTGTATTCCATTCTTCTGTCATTTATTTACATCATCATCATCGTTTAACGTCCACTTTCCATGCTAGCATGGGTTGGACGATTTGACTTAGGACTGGCGAACCGGATGGCTGCACCAGGCTCCAATCTAATCTGGCAGAGTTTCTACAGCTGGATGCCCTTCCTAATGCCAACCACTCCAAGAGTGTAGTGGATGCTTTTACGTGCCACTGGCTAGCCCCTTTTTTCTAAACACAACACAACTCTTTATTCCATGCATCCTAATCTTTCTAACAATTATCTACATGGATTACCATTGAACTTTAAAAGCTCAAAGACAATATAATGTATTGATATATTTATTTTTTTATATATTATTTTTTATTTTTTTGTAAAAAACATTTTC
>NC_069002.1:16417001-16427120 GCF_001194135.2 Octopus bimaculoides
TATATATATAATTTAATGTACACAATATGAGCTACTCATAGTTTCCTGCTTTGGAGAAGCAGGTCTAGGCAGGTTTTTATTACACACCATGTGTCTCCAAGCAGTCTTCAGGCTGAGCTATGTTAAGTTGAGTGACCCTAAAGATTCTACCAATTTACATGCTATCATGCCAAACATATATAAATTATGAATTTGCAGTAGAAAACTGTTGGATATAGTTTGCTGTTCTGTTAGGTTAAGATCAACAAAAAAGTTCCATCCAGTTATATATTGTTCATGTGTGTATGTATATATCATTTAACGTCTACTTTCTATGCTGGTATGGGTTGGACAGCTTGACAGGAGCTAGCTAAGCAGAAGACTGCACCATGCTTCACTGTCTGTTTTGGCATGGGTTTTATATCTGGATGCCCTTCCTAATATCAACCACTCTACGGAGTGGAGTGAGTGCTTTTTACATGGCACTAGCACATACAATGTCAGTTTTGGCATGTTTTTTTTTTTGTACAACTGAATGCCCTTCCAAGCTAAGTTTAGTTAAGTTTATATAGAAAAAGAGAAAAAAAAAATCTTAATGTTTCATAAGGAATCTTTCATTAGAAACAAGAATTGATCTAAATTAACTTTCTTAATTAGGAAGTTCATTTTCTCACAATGCTATTAATTAGTTATTAAATATATCTAAATTAACTTTCTTCATTAGGAGAGTCATCATTTCACAAATGGTATTAATTTGTTGTTAAACAAGTTGTTTGTTTTTTTTTTTCCAGGGAATTTGTGTTTGGGAAGACACTGGAGGACATGTTGGTCAGTTGTATTTGGATTGGTAATAGCATCATCACAGTCTCTTTGTCTGGATTTGTTACATATTTAGACAGGAATTGCCCAGAGAAGCCTCTTCGTGTTCTTAAGGTGTGTTTAACATCTCACAAGCGGTGTATGTGTGTGTGTGTTTTCTTAAGTTGACTTGCAGCTGTTGTTTCTTATTTCTTTATTGCCCACAAGGGGCTAAACATAGAGGGGACAAACAAGGACAGACAAAGGAATTAAGTCGATTACATCGATCCCAGTGCGTAACTGGTACTTAATTTATCGACCTCGAAAGGATGAAAGGCAAAGTCGACCTCGGTGGAATTTTGAACTCAGAACGTAACGGCAGACAAAATATGGTTAAGCATTTCGCCCGGCATGCTAACGTTTCTGCCAGTTGACTTGCAACTGTTGTTTCTGTCAGTCAGTTGGTAGGAATCAAGTTTTGAATGTGGATATTTTTACCATTATGTGACTCTGCATATTTTTTTAGGTCCACACAGGTAAAAAATGCTTTTTTAGGACTTCAACTTCATTTACATCCTCTAACATCTCATGATCAGGTCATGAATATTACAACATCAAATTTGTGGCTTTGTGATAATGTAGGAGATTGTTAATGGTAAAATAATTAATAATCATCATCATCACTTAACGTCCCTTGTCCATGCTGGCATGGGTAGGACGGTTTGACCAGGGCTGGCAAGCTGGAAGGCTGCACCAGACTCCACTCTGATTTGGTATGGTTTCTATGACTGGATGCCCTTCCTAACGCCAACCAATCTGAGAGTGTAATGGGTTCTTCTGCGTGCCACTGGCACAGGTGCCATTTGCATGACACCAGTATCTAATACGACTGTGATTTTACTTGGCTTGATGGGTCTTCTTGTCAAGCGCAACATAATGCCAAAGTCTCTCAGTCATTCATCGTTGCCTCTGTGAGCCCCAAAACTTGAAAAGAGCTTTTCACATGCCACCAGCATTGGCCACTTTGCCTCCATAAGGCCCAATGCTCATCAGGTGCTTTTTATGTGCCAGTTACGAGACTCCAGCATTGGCCACGACTATGATTTCACTTGGCTTGACAGGTCTTCTCAAGCACTGCATATCACCAAAGGTCTCGGTCACTAGTCATTGCCTCTGTGAGGCCCAAAGTTTGAAGATCATGCTTCACCACCTCATCCCATGTCTTCCTGAGTCTACCTCTACCATAGGTTCCCTCCACAGTTAGAGATCGGCACTTCTTTACACAGCTGTCCTCATCCATGCGCATCACATGACCATACCAACACAGTCCTCTTTCTTGCACACCACATCCGATGCCGCTTATGCCCAACTTATGTCATACATGCACAGACATGCACATCCAGCAAAGCATACTGGCTTCATTTCTTTCAAGCCTACACATGTCCTCAGCTGTCACAACCCATGTTTCACTCCCATGTAGCATAGCTTTTTGCACACAGGCATCGTACAATCTGCCTTTCACTCTGAGGGCGAGGCCCTTTGTTGCCAGCAGAGATAGGAGCTCCTTGAACTTGGCCCTATTCTTATTCTCACAATATTAAGTATTATGAAGTATTAGGACGGAGAAGAGTAACAGGTGTACTGTTAAGGATTTCATTCTCTCCACTGTTTCACATTGATATTTATAATTTCATTAGCAGCATTATTATATTAAAACTTAGGCAGTTAATTCTTTTTATTGTTTATTTAATAGCTACATCAATTATTTCCTTTTTTTATTCAGTGCTAAAAGTTTGTACATCGTAGAACACTTGTGTGTGAGTGTGTGTGCAACTATATATATAGTGAAGGCACATGGATCAGTGGTTAGAATGTTGGCTTCACAATCATGAGGCAGTGAGTTCAATTCCCAGACTGGGCTGTGTGTTGTATTCTTGAGCAAGACACCTTATTTCACATTGCTCCAGTTCACTCAGCTGTTGAAATGAGTTGTGACATCACTGGTGCCAAGCTGTATCAGCCTTTGCCTTTCCCTTGGATAATATTGGTGGCACAGAGAGGGCGACAGCTAGTCATCCATAAACAACCTTTCCCAGACTTGTATAAATATAATATAAAAGACGGTTTGATGTAGAATGTATAGAAACAGTTCCATGATAATTCTATTTCAATACCTGTTCATTTTTGGGGAACAGAGATATATTCATTGTAGTGCTTACAATCCTGGAAGTATTATATTCTAGCTTCCTGTTCTGAAGGTTGCTGGTAATAATTCCACAAAACACATACCTACCAATTGTACCAAATATTTTACATTGTAGACATCTCTAACATTATTAGAGTGATCTTAACTGTTCATTATTTCACAGTTAACTGAGACAACAGCTGTAACTACTTTACACTCAGTCATGCCCTCACAGATATGTCAGCACTTGGCTATGAAAAATGGTTAATATGTAATTCTTTTTACATGTAATTTTTTAGGCTTCAAACTTTGAGACTAAGTGGTATTTCTTCCTCAATGAAGGGTCTCATATATTTATTGTTTACTGAAACAGATCATCCTTAGTTTTTTGTTTTGTTTTTTTTTATCTTACTATTTACCTATTCTATTGTGTAAACTTTTTAAATCATTAAAGAATTAGTTCTTTAATGATTCCAATATTTCATGTCTTGTTTCTTTGTTAGAAATATAAAACATTCAAGTATCTTTATCTTCTGTGGAGAGCAACTTTGCCTTTCAACCTTCTGAGATCAATAAAACCACCAGTCACATCCTGGGGTCAATATAATTGACTGACCCCTGCCACCAAAATTTCTGGCCTTGTACCTATATTAAAATTATTATTAAGAAGGTGGCAAGCTGGTACAATCATTAGCATGCCACATAAAATGCTTAGTGACCTTTCATCCTTTTGAGGGTCAATGAAATAAGTACCGGTTATGCGCTGTTGCTGTATTTGACTAGCCCCCCCCCCTCCCACCAAAATTTTGGGCCTTGTGGTTATAGTGAAAGGGATGGCAAGTTGGCAGAATCATTAGTGTGCTGGATGAGGTGCTTAGCAGTATTACATCTGTCACTGTGTTCTGAGTTCAAATTCCGCCAAGGTTGACTTTGTTTTTCATCTTTTCAAGGTCTTTAAATTAAGTACCAGTGAAACACTGGGGTTGATGTAATCAACTAACTCCCCCTCCCCTCAAAATTGCTAGCTTTGTGCCAAAATTAGCAACCATTATTATCATCATCATTATTATTATTATTAATGTTGTTATTATTTTTGTTTGTCTAGGGTCACAACAAACCAATAACAGCCCTGGCCACCACACCTGACAGAAAATTGGTTTTCACTGGCTGCAGTTCTGGTCACATCAATATCCTTTCGTCTTTGTTCACTGTATTTGTTATTCTATGTTTACTGTATGTTTTTAATGTGTTTGTTTTATTTTTATTCCTGACTTATAACATTGTAGTCTTCTATAACACTTAGGAAATAGAATGTATAATGAATGGGTGCAGGGGTGTATAGTGAGAAGACCAGATATTTGGAAGGTGTATTTTGCTGATAATAAAGACTGTGTTTATGATGCATTGAGAGTGGAATGTAGAAATGATGAGAAGGGATACAAAGAACAGGTGGGGTATATAATGAGAAGACTAGATATTTGGAAGGTGTATTTTGCTAAAAATAAAGAGTGTATATATGACGTATTGAGTGTGGAATGTAGAAGCAATGTCTCATCTAATGTGTTTGGTCTTTTGGCCTAAACTGGTCTCTGGTCCTTAACTGGCCCTGGGAAGATGGAAGATAAAATTGAATTCAGTGTTATTTGAACTCAGTCTATCAGTTCACTGCCTAGTGAGATGATTTATGAATATAGAGTGATTTGATTAATGAAGAATTGATCAGTATATAGTAATGTCATTAATGAGGGTGTATGCAGTGATTTATTTAATGTGATTACAACATAATAAAGCTCGTCTGAGGATTTATTCATCAACCTAAAGAAATTTCTGGGCAAATGAATAAAATGAATTTTTTAAATTATTATTATTATTGTTATTATTAATAATAATAATAAGTTGATAATGATGATAATAAGTTGATAATGTAATAATAATAATTATTATGATAAGTTGATAATGATGATAATAAGAAGTTGATAATGTAATAATAATAAGTTGGTAAAGATAACAATAAGTTAATAATGCTAATCCATTGCTAGAGTTAAATCCTCTAGAGTGTTCATCAGATTTGGGAATGTGTGTGTTACAACAATACTTAATGCTATCTGTTTATTAATTGTCAAATGAATGCTATTTATGGCTGAGGATGAATGATTATGATAATGACGATGATTTAAAGCTTTTCCTTAATTCCTGTCACATTACTGGGATCTTGTCAATGGACTTGATGATAGAATCGTTGGTAAACCTCACCAGAGTCAGATACAGGATCTTGTGGTGTCTGGCGATAATTTGATTTCCATCAGCATGGACGACACAATTCGATTCACCTCAATTTCCTCAATGCAATACGGGTAGGTTCTTCAGAATCTGATCCTTCTTTCAGCTTGCAGAATTCCATTTATTGTGTCCCTCAGGGTGAAATGCCTTTGTTAGTGTCTCATGTTCCTAACTTTAAATTTAGAGATTCAGAAGTTTGCAACAGAGGGGACTCAGCTAAAGGAACCCAAACTGATGGATTAAGTCTACCACCTAAGTAAACCACAGCAGATACAGTTCCTTATTTAAGTTACCATTATTGTAAGACCTCATCCAAGACCTCATCCAAAGGAAAAATTCAGTAAAAAGCACCCTTTGAACACTGGGCGATATGCTGTGCCTGAGAAGACCCATCAAGTCAAGTGAGATCATAGTCGTTGCTGATGCCAGTGTTTCATAACTGGCATCTGTGCCATTGGCATGTAAAAAGCATCTTTTGAACCTTGGGCATCAGAGAGGCAGTGACAAGTGACCAAGACCTTTGACAATATACTGTGCTTGAAAAAAACCTGTCAAGCCAAGTGAGATTGTAATCATGGCCAATGCCAGTGTTTTGTCAAAAGCACCCATTACACTCTTGGAGTGGTTGGCGTAAGGAAGGGTATCCAGCTGTAGAAACCATGCCAAATCAGATTGGAACCTGGTGCAGATCCCCAGCTTACCACTTTTCAGTCAAACTGTCCAACCCATGCCAGCATAGAAAACTGATGTTATGATTGACAGTTTTAATGAAGTTCAACATGGTTGAACAATCAATCCCAACCAGTTGGGATGCACGGAACAGGTTGTACTATTCATCTTTTTGATCGCTGAACACAAGAGGTGGCTCATGAGACTTCCGTTCGGGTTATTATCCTGAGTTACCAGCTCATCCTTGCATCCCAATCCATCACAGAGTTATCCATTCACAGCTGAGTGGACAGGGGCAGTGTGGAATGAAGTGTTTTTGCTCAAGAACACAACTCACAACCAGTTTGGGAATTGAAACCACAATCTTGCAATTGTGAGTGTAGCATCTAAACCACTAGGCTACAAACATTGTTTATATGTTTTCTCTCCAGGGATGAGTTATGTATATGTAGTCTTAAGAAACAATCAGAAATACTACAAATTGTAGTGATTGTATATTTAATGTCCTCTGTTTAATGACTAATTTATTTTATTTTTACTTTTATTTTTGTATGTCATTAACACACACACACACACAGATTTTTTTTGTTTTTTATCTTTTACTTGTTTCCATTATTAGACTGTGGCCATGCTGGGGCACTGACTTGAAGGGATTTAGTCAAACAAATCAATCCCAGGACTTATTTCTTTTTTAAAGCCTGTTACTTATTCTCTCAGTCTCTTTTGTTGAACCATTAAGTTACGGGGATGAAAATACACTAACACTGGTTGTCAAGCAGTGATGTGGGACAAAGACAGATACAAATACACACACACACACATATATAGATATATACAGACACACACACATATATGATGGGCTTCTTTTAGTTTCCATCTCTCAAGTCCACTCACAAGGCTTTGGTTTGCTTGAGGCTATAATAGAAGACACTTGCCCAAGGTGCCAATGCAGTAGGACGGAACCCAGAACCATGTGTATGTGTGTGTCCATGTATGGAAGGGAATCCAATTGTAGAAACCGTGCCAAAGCAAACATCAGAGCTTGGCATAGTCCCGTGTCTCACTAGCTCTTGTTAAACCATCCAACCCATGCCAGCATGGAAAATGAATGTTAGATAATGATGATGATACACACATATATACATACACATGCACACATACACACATATTTATATATACACTCACACATAGTGTTGATATTTTTCCATTTTAATTACTATTTTCAGAAATGCCTCAGTAAAATTAGAATCTCAGCCCCGTGCAGTTGCAGTCCACAACAACCTTACTGCAGTTGCCTGTGTCAAACATGTAATTATTGGGGGTTTTTTTTTTTATTATCTTCTTTCTGCTTTCATGTTGCTGTTTAGCCCCAGGTCAATTCTTGTTTAATAGACTTATAATCCAAGGCCAGTTTTCACCGATTCAAAGTTGTTTGTTAGTTGTAGTAGTACAAATAGGATCACATTGTCCTTCTTTTTTTAAAGATGATTGAATGAGTTATTTCTAACAACCATGTAGAAGCTCCCTCATTAGTTAAAAAATTATATTTAGAGCAGAAGTGGGAGGAGAAACAGGCAGAGGAAGGCAACTAAATGCAATTCCTGTGAATATAGAATATTGTTCTGCCAACTTTTGCTGTTATTGTTGAGTACAGTCAGGAGAGTATAGTGAATAGAGTACAGTTCCTAGAGTACAACTGGTGGTAAATAGACATCCATGGTTTCAATGGTGGGTATCGTGTGGTTATCTGAGCCCCTTGTACATTGACTCAGCCTCCGAATGGTTGAGTGTTCCTTAGGCAGAATCAGCAGGGGACCTAATGAACTGCAGGTACAATCCATCTGACAGGCTTCCAAACAGTTTCCATCCTGATGTCAAGATTTTGGTCAACCAGTGACTCAGGTACACTCAACATGCTTTGCAATGGGATTGAACCTGTGGCCTCACACATGCACGTGTTTCATCTGTTTGCTTTTTTTATTTTAATTAATTTTGTATTTATCATATTTTATGAACAGTTGTATTGTTGGTTACATGTCTGCAACTGACCAATCACTGGTTCACTACATTCCTGACTGCAAGAGTAACAAGGGAGTGCCTGTAACTTGGCACAGAACAAATTTAATGAGATTTCATTCAAAGAAAGAAAACAAGAATTTCAGTCCCTTCTTTGATGTTTGTTGCCTTTGACAATATCAGAAAATGGAAGACATCATCTTTCCATTTCTGTTAATTAAAATTCTTCACACAAGGCATTGGTTTAAGCCAGTTCTATGGGAGTCCATGTGGAGGTGCAATGACCCAGTGGTTAGGGCAGCAGACTTGCGGTCATAGGATCGCGGTTTCAATTCCCAGACTGGGCGTTGTGAATGTTTATTGAGCGAAAACACCTAAAGCTCCACGAGGTTCCGGCAGGGGATGGTGGCGAACCCTGCTGTACTCTTTCACCCACAACTTTCTCTCACTCTTACTTCCTGTTTCTGTTGTGCCTGTAATTCAAAGGGTCAGCCTTGTCACACTGTGTCACGCTGAATATCCCTGAGAACTACGTTAAGGGTACACGTGTCTGTGGAGTGCTCAGCCATTTGCACGTTAATTTCACGAGCAGGCTGTTCCGTTGATCGGATCAACTGGAACCCTTGACGTCGTAAGCGACGGAGTGCCAACTCATGGGAGCCCATGGCCATTCCTGGTTCCTGCTTGAATAAGTGTAGCAGTTGTTTAACCCCAGGTCAGCCCTGATCCCCCAGACTATCATCAAAGTTGCTCCACCCATGACCATCTTACTTTTTCCTTATTATTTTTCAGCATAGTATGTTTAGGTTGGTGTGACCTTCAGTGGATGAGATGTATGGGAATTTTGACTTCTATTTCTATACTGTTAGATACCCCTCACCATTGTATTTATTCTTTTATGGTGTTAGGTAGGTGATAGTGGTTCAATTTCTCTTCTCTTCTCTGTTATTTTAACAAATGTTTTTTTTCTTTTCCAGGTAATATTATTGCAAGGTGAACGCATTGTCCTAACACTGCCAATTTCATATGATGGATGTTCAGTTGCTTTTAATGTGAATGGCTCACTGTTGGCAGTGGGTGGACTGGTAAGTTGTTATATTTTCTGTGAGAAAATCTTGTTGATATTTAGAAATGTTTGTCTGAGTTCTCCATTCTCACAGAATGAAGAATGTTTTGTTCTATAACTGAAGCTTTAAATCATCATCTTGGGTGCTTCCTCTGCTAATCCTGTGGATTAAGGTCTCAGTAGGGGTACTGACTGTGACCACCCTTATAAGGTACACATTTCAGTGAGATGCGTGAGCATCATGGCCTTCTTGTTTCTTATTTCTTATTTCTTTATTGCCCACAAGGGGCTAAACATAGAGGGGGACAAACAAGGACAGACAAAGGGATTAAGTCGATTACATCGACCCCAGTACGCAACTGGTACTTAATTTACCGACCTCGAAAGGATGAAAGGCAAAGTCGACCTCGGTGGAATTTGAACTCAGAACGTAACAGCAGACGAAATATCGCTAAGCATTTCGCCCGGCAGGGTAACGTCTCTGCCAGCTCACCGCCTTCTTGTTTCTAAATATCCTACTTCATTCACCAACTGCCTTCAACTTCACTGTTAGACTCTGTGCTAATCTACTCAATCTCTTGGTCAATTTCCCTCGTCCTCTTTTTCTTCAATTGAATTGAGCCCTCATAGCACTCTTTATTACAACCTATACACCAATATTCTGGGACTTTGGACCAACCTGCTCACCAACCAACCAACCAACCAGCCAACCAACGTATCATATATCTCCTTCCAATTCCTCTCTCTGCTGCCCAGGTAACATTCTATTGACAGAATCTAAAGACCTAGAGTGTTAGATTCCTTGATATGCAGACAGCTGATCAAAATACAATTTATCAAACAGTTGGCTTTTAAAAACCAATCAATTGAAGTGACATTTGATTGAAGCAGTAATTAGTAACAAATTTTTAAATAATTTCACTGGGAATTTAGCAGAAAATTCCCCAAAATGTTTTTTTTTTTTTTGTATTCAAATGTTTATATCAGTTATAACTTGCAGTTAGATTATTGTGAAAATTTGCCGTATTGCAGAAAAAGCAGTTTTTTGTAATATAGTCATTTTTGCTAAAAGTAATGTCGTGCACATGTGATTATCAATTACATAACTAAAAGAAACATACACAAA
>NC_069002.1:16427664-16432857 GCF_001194135.2 Octopus bimaculoides
CCAATCAACGGAACAGCCTGCTCGTGAAATTAACGTGCAAGTGGCTGAGCACTCCACAGACACGTGTACCCTTAATGTAGTTCTCGGGGATATTCAGCGTGACACAGTGTGACAAGGCTGACCCTTTGAATTACAGGCACAACAGAAACAGGAAGTAAGAGTGAGAGAAAGTTGTGGTGGAAGAGTACAGCAGGGTTCGCCACCATCTCCTGCCGGAGCCTTGTGGAGTTTTAGGTGTTTTCGCTCAATAAACACTCACAACGCCCGGTCTGGGAATCGAAACCGCGATCCTATGACCGCGAATCTGCTGCCCTAACTACTGGGCCATTGCGCCTCCACTTTGAAATGATTAAACAAGAAAGATTTGAACCGTTTAGCATTTAAACTACACGTCGTATACCTCTGTTTCTAACTCCTGTCTCTACTACGCAGCTAATGTTCTATGAACAGAACTAAGGAACTGAAGTGTTAGATTCTTTGATATGCAAATAGCTCATTGAATTATAATTTATCAAAAACTGTTGACCAAAAAAAAAAACAATTGAGATCACAGTTGATTGAATTTCATTAATTGCAACAAATTTTAAAGTAATTTCTTTCTAGGAGAAAAAGTTATAGTGCCTCGTTTTATTAGAATAATTCTTTATGCTCTAAAACCTTTTTAAAAACCAGTTAATTCAAGAATTCACAAATACAGCTTCACTATTTCATGTTTCGTTGGGTTTAAACTTGAAATGATAACGATTATAATTGTGTTGAAGTGTTAATTACAGTAAAAACATTAACGCTGCCCCTTCCCTCAAAAATTGAATAACTGTAGATTTTGTAGAAGTTATGACATAAGAACATAATTTAAACTGCATTGAAAATATTAACATTTCCCGTCCCTCTTTGAATATTTGCAGATTTGTAGCAGTTATTCTTGGCACTTCGTTGCTTACGACGACGAGGGTTCCAGTTGATCCGATCAACGGAACAGCCTGCTCGTGAAATTAACGTGCAAGTGGCTGAGCACTCCACAGACACGTGTACCCTTAGCGTAGTTCACGGGCAGATTCAGCGTGACACAGAGTGTGACAAGGTTGGCCCTTCGAATTCCAGGCACAATAGCAGTTATTATATAGGATATAAGGGACATGAACTCTTAACATTCTGTAAAACAAGAGCCTGCAACTTTCTGATGATGTTGCACTTCCTGAAATTGCAGAAATCATACCAATCAAGTGTGTATGTGTGTGTTTGCATGTGTGTGCATATGCCTGTGTTTGTATGTCAGCTGCTGGTTCTCAAAAGTGAAAGTAAATTAACTAATGATTTTCTCATTTTTTTTTTTTCCTCTTTTAACAGAATTCTTTCCATGTTTACAATGTCAACAACTGTACTTTGACAGAAGCCAAAGTTGTTGAGGAATCGGGCACTGTCAGAGATCTGGCTTTTTCACCTGATGGCCAATACTTGGCCACAGGTAATGATTCAAGATATGTTATCGCTTATAGCCTTTCTAATTACTCTGTAAGTATGTTTTTCCCATTGTTTTCATTGAATGTCGTAGTTATTGTATAGCCCTAGGCCTACCTTAATCGAGCAAGTCTATAGTATGTAGACTCTTCACTGAAGAATGATATGAAACAATAATAATGATATGATGCAATAACCCTAACTCCCAGAGATTTTGTAATTCTGTCTTCTTAATAACAGTGACATATGGTGGTTCTTGTATTGGGTGCGCTGCCACACCAAATTCTACCAAATTTCAAGCAGGGGTATAACAAAAGTTTTCCCTTAAACTTTGTGATTAAATTAATGAGTAATATCTTTAATGAATTTGCCATTTTCAATGGGTGCGCAGTGCACCCCTAGCACACTTGGAATATATGTCCCTGCTTAATAACCACACGCTACATTCTGACATACACTGGTTAATTCAAATGTGGCATATCTGCATATGAGTTACTGTCTCCATTGTCCTGTGTCTGTCTGTAAGGAACTAAAGTGTTAGATTCTTTGATATGCAAATAGCTAATTGAAGTAGAGCTATGATCCAAGATATTCCAGCCATAACTCCCTTGTCTTAATGTTCTAGTGTTGTCTAACTTGTAAACATTTAGCCATCACAATTCTGATTTTGTATGTCCAGCATTTAGTGCATTTATATGAATTTCTAGAGTTTTATATTTAGTTGTAGTTGGAAGGGCAATTCTTGTAACACATTTTGCGAGTCATCTCAGACTTAGAAATTGGTATTGTAATGTCCAACCTGAACATCTGCTGGTAAATAGTGAAACGGGGGAGACTGAATTGGTGGCATGTTAGGTCTAACACTCTATGTTTCTTCTAACAACTTGCTGAATTGTGAAAATAGATACCAGTAATACTCGGGATTGGGGTGGGGGGTTGGATTCTAATCAACTGCTACCTTCTTCCAAATGGAAAAATAATTATAATGGTTTGTGTCTTTCTTTCAGGTGAAATATCGCTCTACTGTTCACTCAGTGAAAGTAAATTCTGTGGCATGGTCTCCAGACAGCACCCATCTGGCTTCTGCTGGTGTTGATGGCAACGTCGTTGTACATAATATCGAGGATACATTTTCCTCATTGAATATCAAAGGTTTGTTGACTTGTGATTATTTTCAGAGTGGGGGGGACACCAAGAAAGTGAGGAGGGGGGGAGAGACACCGAGAGAGAGAGAGAGAGAGAGACAGGTGGGGAGTAGATGGGGGAGAATATGAAAAAATTGTTGTTGTCTTTTACAGTTGTTGTTTAGTCCCTCGTCTGGCTTGAATGAACAGGCCCATTGTGGATGCCATTCAAATCACAACTTTCCAGTTTTTTTTTTTCTCCATAGGTATAGTCCACCTTGGACCACATCCAATGTGTCTTAAAGACATTATTTCATAAGGTGTATACAGTGTAATTAATTTAGAGAAATAATAACTATGGAAAAATTTGATGATATTTGAAATCATTCATGATTGTCAACATCCTAATTACCTTCATTAATTTAGGTTTTAAATCCCTGCAAACAGCACAATTAAATAAATTAAGTAAACTCCTGTTTCTTTGACTGTCCCCTTTAAAAGGTTTGTTTATTTTTAAAAACTTGTCACTGACAAAAGGAAGATGTCAGGTTGTTTCTATGAAGTAAATCAGGTTTATTAATGGTTTCTGGTTTAGATGTGATGTCAAACATGGTTTTAATAATAAACAAATTGTGTGTAGAAATTAAATTAAATTTAGAAAACTTCCATTACAAATATCAGAAATACAAGGAAAAAATGTCAAAAATAAAGTAACAATTAAGTTATTATTAAAACATAATTCTAAAATAGTGAAATCTTACCAACTTTAATAATTAAATCTAATTTGTTGTTATTTACCATATTTAATTATTATTAATTACATTACTTGCTTGTATTGAGGATATTGAGGATCGACTAGGATCTTTGTTATTGCTTAATTGCAAATGGAACATGTTGATGAAATGGTGGGAAATATGGTAGGTTAATTGTGCCCTTGATGGGGGTGGGGGTGGAATACAACCAGTTAAATTATTGTTGGAATTTACAGAAAGACAAAGACAGGTGTATAAACAACAAACAGGTGTCTTAGTTTAACAGTCTGGACGGTGAGAAAGTCTTACATTTCGAGTCTACGCTCTTCAGCAGAAAGGAACTCGAGAAAATAAACAAAGAGAGAATAAAAAAAGCTTTAGGGGCTTGCGGTCAATCATGGCGGCTGTTAAATTATTGGTTCAATATAAATCATAACTAACAAATGAAAAATTTAAATTGTGTTGCAATGGTGGCTTTGGTGGTGCAGTATCGTCATCATCATCATCATCATTTAATGTCCGTCTTCCATGCTGGCATGGGTTGGATGATTTGACAGGAGCCTGCCAGGTAGAAGACTCCATCAGGTTACTGTGTTTTTGTATGGTTTTTACGGCTGGATGCCCTTCCTAACACCGGCCGCCCTGCAGAGTGAACTGAGTGCTTTTTACGTGGAGCTGGTAAATGAAGATATATTTTGTTGGCTGTGTGAATAATAACTGAAGTTCATTTGTGGAAAGTTAATACAGAAATATTTCTTGCCAGACATAAAAATATTAGCTGTTTGTTATTTACAACAATGAACAACAATAATGTTTGCTGACTGGGAGAGAGACAAACTGCACTGAAGTTACAGAAATCTCTCTCTATAACATGTGGTGGGCCCCAAAATATACAAAGTCAACAGTGCAAATCTCCATAGGGACAGAGGCCCTTGGTTGTCTGCTGGTAAGAATAGAGGTACATGCTACTCACCTACCTTCCTATTTTGCAATTGAGCAGCAAAACAACCTTTTTCACCATACAACAAAGAACATTTTAGAAAACCTCATGTCACTGCTTTGTTCTGATTGGTCAATTGATAGACCAATCACATGAAACTATAGAAGTTCACTCATGGTGTCTGATCATTTATCGAGTGGTTGAGGTTTCAAGTCACTGCTACAATTGTTTTAGGATTTGTGAAGATTTCCCAAACTGTGAAATGTTAAACAAGATCTTACTTGACTTTTTTCTAGTTCAGCATTTATCTCATTACAATAAAAAACAAATCTCACATGGTAAATCTTTATTGTTAAGTCTTGTTAATGCAGCTTCAATAATTATCTTTTTTCTTCTTCTTTCTCTGTATTAACAGGTGCACATCGACTTAGCCAGGTAAACCGTGTCATCTGGCTGGACAGCAATGTTGTATTATCAGCTGGACAAGACAGTAACCTGAAACAATGGGCCATCACTTATTAAACTTGTCAACCCCCAAAAGCAACTCAGATATTAAGCCATGCTGTCTTCTTCTCTATCCAACTGCTCCTCTTGCCTCTTTCATTTTCCTTCTTCCTCTTCTTGCCTCTTTCTCTTCCTTCCTTCTCTTCTTCCTCTTACATATACACTGCTGTTTATAATTGCTGTCTTTTTAAGTTAAACAATAATCCTCAATATATTGTATTCATGAGAAAAATGGTAAATATTTTTTTTTTTTTCCCCCTATTATTTTAATTTCCCTATTTTCGTTTTCAGTTTCTGATATTTTTATAAAAATTGCTGATTCCACTCCTGGAACTTCTAATAGATATGGCGCTGATCATGGCTGGTTCATTTTTTGCTAGAGCAACACATAACTATATATATTTGTGCCTACTTT
>NC_069002.1:16434728-16443187 GCF_001194135.2 Octopus bimaculoides
GTATATGCATATATATGTACATACCTTCATCTACATGTATATATAGATGCATATCTGGGTACATGACGTTGCAAAAAAACATAGATAAAATGATAAACAGGGTACAGAAAACACACAGGCCACATAGAGAACATTTCCTTCATCAGCTGCCACCATTATAACACTGGCGTTTATATATATATATATATATATATATATATTGGCGTTAGGAAGGGCATCCAGCTGTAGAAACTCTGCCAAATTAGATTGGAGCCTGGTGTAGCCATCCGGTTGCACCAGTCCTCAGTCAAATCGTCCAACCCATGCTAGCATGGAAAGCAGACGTTTAAACGATGATGATGATGATGATGACAAATAGATAGGGTGATAAATTGAATATTAATTCAATTTAAAACCAAGTGGCCTAGCATATAAAAACAGAAAATTCAGAAAAAATTGTAATACACGTGTATAAGGGATGACCACTAGGTGGACATCCAATATGCTAGAAAGAGGTCATCAACGACCCAGCCACAAAGTAAAATATGGAGAACATTATTTTTCTTTGTGGTTGGGTCGATGACTTCTTTCTAGCATATTGGATGTCCACCTAGTGGTCATCTGTTATACACGTATATATATACACACCTGCAGTACATTCAACACATGACACTTATTAGTTGTTCCTATCTCACTGTGAACTCAGTGTTATGGTACCTTAGGCTGTCCTGGCATCCTGCATGTTCATGTGCCTCGATTCTAATCAATATAATCAATCCTGGAACTTATATATATATATATACATGCACACACGTCATCACCATCATCATCATTTAACTTGCCATGCTGGTATGGATTGGACGGTTTGACAGGAGCTGCACCAAGCACCACTGTCTCTTGTTTTTACAACTGGATGTCCTTCCTAATGCCAACCATTTTACAGAGTGGGCTGGGTACATTTTATAGGGCACCAGCACTGTAAATTTCTGCTTTGGCATGGTTTTTACTGGTGGATGCCCTTCCAAACACCAGCTACCTGACAGAGTGGACTTGATGCATTTTGTTCATGTGGCACCAGCACTGGCGAAGCCACCAAGCAACTTGTAAGACAAAGATCCTTTGAGAGAGGGGGCACTGTAGGAGGTGGTTTTGTGCCAGATGATGAGAGGTTAGAATATGACAGAGGGACAGAAAGAGGTGTCTTACTGTAGAGGAGAGACATGGTTACCCCAGTCAGGAGTGAGAGAGAGCAAGAAGGAAGTGGCAATGTGCCTGGGCACACTGTCAAGCTGAGAATATGAGATGGTAGAGCACTGCCGAGGGAGTTCATGTGAATGCAAAAAACGGGTGAGGTGTAGTGACAAGTGAAACCTGGATATATAGAGGTGGGGGACAATAGGATAGCAATGATACTGTTGGCAGGGAAGGGCTGGATTGCGTTGCAGGAGTGAGGAGGGAGAGATAAGCATATTTCTATCAAACCACACTAATTATTGAGGTTGAACTGACGAGGAACTCTCCACTAAATCACTTCTTGACCTTCTAAAAGAAATGTCAAATCTTTCTCAAGTCTTTCCTTAACGTCTTTAATAATGGTGTAGTGGTGGGAATGGTTCGTTTGATAATAATAATGTCCCAGGTATACGAAGTCTCAAGACAAGTCGTGATGGTCACAGTTGAGAACGGGTCGGGAGTTAATATTGTGAGGGGAACTAACTCCTGTAGATTTATATATCTCTCTCTCTTTCTCTTTCCAATACTTTAACATGATCGATATCTATGGACAAGATCGAGAGTTTGAGAATGGAATGTGGTCTGTTAAGGTGATATCATGTACATCGTTCAATCGTTGCCCGTCACCCTAGTTTCATATTTATAATCTTATCTTCCATTCAATGTCCGCTACTACTGAAACTGATTAACGACACGTGATGCTATGGTGTGTGTGAGGGGGTTGGGGTGGGGGTGAAGGTAATTTTTATGATTCATCTCCTAAACAAACTGTAAACTAATTTCAGGTGAGTCATTGATTAATTCTTTGATACCAGGTGACAAATCCTCAATAATATAAATGAAATAAAGCGAAATGGGAGCCAGCGAGGAATCGAAACCGAGTCGTGGATGTATCAGTTAGAAAGATCAAAGTTGATAAAGACACAATTATGGCTGTGGTTAGGAAGTTCACTTCACAACCACTTTCTACAACGTAGTGACCGCGGCCTTAATTTCCGGTTGACCAATTCTATGCAAGTGTGGGACTTGGTCGACGAACGCTGCGTCGTGTGTGGGTGGGTGGATGGGGTGGGGTACGCACCACTCTTAGTAACAAATTGATCTCTTACAACCATACACTTGTTGCAATACGTTATTGTATTTCTTCAAAAGCCAGACTCGAAAGAAATGCACGACTCTGAGACAATTGTAGTTTCCGCTGGTTAATAGAATATTGGACTCAATATCTTAAACGTTTTGACTACTTAATGTTGTATAGGTGCAATGTCTGCAGAGTTGATCCCACAATAATGAAATAAATTGGATAGCTCTGTTGGTGCCTGGGTGTCTGGCAGCAGAAACGTTGTCTTTCTCTCTGGGAACAATGTTCAATCTTCGTTAGATCCAGCAGAAATCACGTTTGACCTTATTTCACTTGTTCAGTTGATGTTGCATTCTTTGATTATTTGGCTAAACTGGTGACATTAACAGTATTGAGAGGTACTGCAATGGTGACATCAACACCATGGCATATAATACATATTTAGATGGATAGTTGTCCATGTCGGGGGTCATCATTTTAGATGGTGTAGGTCGTTATTGGGCCACCTAACATGACTCTCAGAAGGCTGTAATCTCGCTGGTAAGTAAACCCGGATGAAGAACATATACAAGAAAGGTTGTAACTTAAACACGTTTATTGTGACCACACGTATAAACACAATGGAATGATAAATAGAATGGTTGGTGTATAAAGGCCATAGCTCCTCTCAGCAAACTGGCCCGTGACATAAGCTAGAGCCAGTCAAGTTGCGTCCTCAGAGCTTGTGTGTCCATGCATAAAAGAAGACGAGATGAGATCACGTGTCTGAACCTTAATGTTGCGTAACGCCCTCTATATCTGTATAGCTAGCTTGTTTACCCGCTGTCAAGGGGGGTAATGCTCTGCACTTCGTCGGTTACGACAACGAGTGTTCCAGATGATCCGATCAACGGAACAACCTGTTCGTGAAATTTACAAGCAAGTGGCCGAGTACTTCACAGACAAGCATGCCCTTAACGTTGTTCTCAAGGAGATTCAGCGTGACACAAAATATGGTACTGTTCATTTTTGCCAGTTGAGTGGATTGGAGCAACGTAAAGAAAAAAGAAGCGTCTTGCTCAAGGACGCAATGCGCTGCCGTGTATCGAACTCATGATCTTAAGATCGTGAGCCGAATATCCTAATCACTAAACCACACGCCATCACACACACACACACACACACACAAACGCGCGCGCGCTATAATCTGGATCTTTTTGCCAACTCGTAGAATAAATAATGAGGTTTTTATATGTATTTAGGCTAATCTCTCTAAATCCGTTTGTGTGCTTCTTCCACCACAAGTTTATGTTACGGCAGTCATATACTTTCCCTTTCCTGTTCATGTGGTTGCATATGTGCATATATGTGGACTAGTGTGCATGTATGTATGTGTGTGTGTGTGTGTGTGTGGCAACAAACAGATTACTAGATGAGTATAAAATACTAGATGTGGAGGTGGCGAGAATGGAAATATTAACGGCATCGAGATCACCAGTCCCGAGGTGTCGCGGATTCCGCTCCTTCACCCCAGACTCGACAAATAAAAGGAGAATAACACTCAAAATCTCCCGTTTTCTTGGGAAAAAAAAACATATTGCATATATTTTGTATATAATGCACAAATACATATTCCCACGCGCACGCGCACGCAAACACACACACGCACGCACGCAAAGACATCACGTACACCCAACAATGTTATTGAAAAATCTCGAATATTGTCGGTTGATCTGTCTTTCAGAGGCGTAACCTTGTGTCAACATCAAAAATTGTGTTAATGTCTTCCTGTTTTTTTTTTTTTTTTGGACATGACACAGAAAACAGTTGACAAATATTTTGATCTTTGCTCGGTCAGAAACTAGAACTCAACGCAGTATGAGACGCACGTAGTATTTGTCGAGTTAGTTACCGTAAAGCTAAATGTACTTTAAATAACGAAGTTCGTTCAGAGATTCAGTGAAAGATTTTAGGCAGAGGTAAAGAATACGCACACCACTCGTTTTTGGCGTAACAAAACCTTAACCCTAATATGCACACCACTCGTTTTCGATGTAACAAAACCCTAAACCTAACAAAACTATAACCCTAACCCTCACCCTTATAGATAGGTAGGTTGTTGTTGACCCACCTAATGTGTCTCACTCAGAAGATGGTAATCTCATTTGGTAGTAAACCCGAATGGAGAATATATAAACAAGGTTGTAACTTTAAATACGTTTATTGCGGCCACACGTATATACACAACTGAATGATAAATGGAATGGCTGGTGCGTAGAGGCCATGATTTTCTGTGCTTTTGCTCCGATCTGGTAGCTGGGGTGTAATATGAGAGAGAGCCAGTCAAGTTAAGTCATCCCAGTTCGCGTCTCAGTGCAGTAAGAGACCGAGGTCTGAACCTTAATATTGCGTAACGCCCTCTATATATGGCCAGCTTGTTTGAACCCATGTCAAGGGGGGTAACTATACATATACCCTAAACACCGGGTGTGCGTATTCTTTACCTACTCCAGATTTTATGGGATTTAGTTTCTTTCCTCCAGATGTGAATGTTAGTCTTTGATATAAACACGAACAATTTCTGAAACATCAACAAATACCCGAACCTGAGCGTGGTGTCCTTTCTGTTCCTCAGTCATAAGTCTTACATCAGTTTACAATTTACCCTCGCATTTCCTTGGCTCAGCACCTCGCCCCGTGTTCCAATAATTAGGCATTTCCTTTACTGATAAATTCCAGACCAGGGACCTCCGCTTTGTTAGTAAGAGTCAGGTGCTACATAAATGTAGAATATAGGGTGTGTCCACAGAATCGTTCTTTATTCTCGATAGTCAAGTTTAAAATACTGAAAGCCATCATAATTACCTTGAACAGCAATTTCTCCTCTCCATTTCCCCCTCCCCTTAAACCCGGCCCTGGTTCCTGCTTTTAACGTGACATAAAAAAATATTGTTAGGTTGTTTTATTGTTGTTGTTTAAAACTAAATCAGCTCTGATCAAATAGAATAATAATAATTAAGACGTTCCAGTTTTGGTGCTACTTTGGTATGCGAATTACGTAGCCAACGTGATCTACAAGAGTCAAATTCTACTGCGATCTACATGTTTCATTTATTAATTATGACTTAAATAGAACATTCTTACATTTTTATATATTTATTTAAAAAAAAATTAAAATGAAGCAGATTTGAAACAAGTTTACTAATTTTATGTTCGAACGGACATCAACTAGAAGTGTCAAAAATAGAGGATTAAAATTTTTATACATTTACTCGTAGAGTAAGGTGGATTTCGCCATTTCTCCCCTTTCAGCGAGTTTCCTTCATTTCTCCACCATAGCGATGACATGGTGCAACATCATCTTCATCTTAAAGGCCATTTCTTCGTAAAAATGCAACTGCCTTCGTCTCGTCTATGACCTCGTTGTAAAACTTTTTAGCCAACATCTTGGGGGTTCTTTAGATATTCAGATATCAATAAACTGGTAAAATCACAGAAGGAAGCACAAATCGGCTATTGAGACTGATGCCTATACCGGACTGAAGGGTATTGTTGATGTACCTGGTTGAGTCGGGACCGGAGCTTTGACACTCGAACAGACATTCCACTTATACTTCATACTCTCTAACCAGACAATCTCTCGAAACTCATACAGGTGTTTTCCTTCTTCTTGATAAGTATAACTCTTCTTGTTGTAGATCGCATACCAAAGTAGTTTCATGGCAAGTAGATCGCATACTAAAGTAGCCCCCCAGTTTTGACTATCCTATCCTTTATTAAGATCTACTCTAAAGATCTACTTTAAAGTAACTATTTAATATGTCATTTTATAAGAGAGTAGAGTATGGTTTTAAAGAAGATTAAGCTAGGTGGACAAATGAGCCACAGAGGGTCGTTAGTTTAACGGTTCCAAGCTTAGTTGGTCACGGAACCTTTCTGTGGTTTTCCAAACATCATCCAAAACTAGAGCTTAAGGTCTTTTTCCCCTCCATGGGTTTTCAGCCCAATATACTACATGTTATTAATTATATCTCCACCCACTTCCATACCCACCGTTAAATTTCATGCGTGCGTCGTACGTGCAAGGCAGCGCAGGATTTATAGAGGTGGGGTTTTGTTTGAAACCAACAAACACCAGTTTAAAATCAATTGCTGTTCTAGGAATCGGGATTAAAGCAGAACGATAAATCTGTGTAATTCAACATAAAAGATAATAACAACAAGATTAATTATTGGTTGTTGTACAAAAAAATGTTATCAGTTTTATCTTTGTGTCAATATAATAAATTTGTCATTGTTTACTTTTGACGTTCCCACTAATAAACAAATGTCCAAGAAATTCAGACAGTAAACTTTATCAGTTAAAATATTTCTGTTTTGAACGAACATTTGAAGTGAACCCTAACACAATATTTTTAACTTTAAAACAATGTATGAGTGAGTGTGGGTACTATAACTTCGAAAGATGTCGCTCGGATCTTTTTTAAAACGGGGGCCACATTTTTCATTAACGAAACACTTTGAAACTTGGAACACTGGTAGAATGTGTCATCTAAAACATCTTTTTCTCTTAGTCTTCTTTAAAAAAAAAGAAATCCATAAATTATTCCATGTTAAAGTTGTCGTATTTCTGTAATTTCAACCAATCACTGACGTCCATTCAGCCGATATACATTAAGTGCCGACTACATAAACAAACGATTCTGAAACAATTAACCCTAACCCTAACACTAGGGTTAGGGTTAGGGTTAAAGCAAATTTAAAATGAAAAAAGCAAATAAAACGAAGGTATGGAGATTAAATACGCTTTACATCGCTTAATCAGCGAAAGGAGTAAATATAAACAACTGAATACTTGTCAGTGATTGGTTGAAATTATCGAAATAAGACAATTTTTTACATGAAATAAATTCGAATACAAAAATATTTTTCTGTTCTATAACACAAAATAGATAAGTATACGAAGTTTGAAAGTCTTTCGGTACCAAAAACACTACGTAAAACATTAATGAAAAATGTGGCCCCCGTTTTAAAAAAGATCTTGTCGCTCTAACAACCAAAGTATTAGGACTGGTAAGAGCTTATTTATCCTCGGTGTTTTTAGACTTATGGAGGTTCTCCCAGTCTCACTGCTTATTTAGGGCAGGGAGTACGAAAAAACTTAAGATCGTTCAGGATTTAGTAACTCTATCAGTAGCACAACACAATGAGACAATTTTCTCTGATAGTTAAGAAGGGAGTGTGTGTGTGTGTGTATGAGACCGACAGTGATATCATAATTTCTATTAGGAGTAGCGTCAACCGCTGCACCTTGCATTTGTGTGTGTGAAAATATACACGCTCACGTGCACTCACTCCCGCACACGCGAGCGTGTACTTATCATTTAACGTCCGGTTTTTCTATGTTGGTATGGGTTGGATAGTTTGACAGTATCCGGTAAGCCGTAGGGCTACATCGTGCTCCAATTGTCAGCTGTGGCGTGGTTTCTACCGCTGGATGTTCTTCCAAACGTCAGCCACTTTACAGAGTGTAATGGTTGCTTTTATTTTATTTTTCGTGCCACCTGCACTAGTGGGGTTACCAAGAAATCTGCCAGATGAGGAAAGAACAGGAAAAAGGAAAATCCCTCTCAATTAAGTGAGAGGGAGCAGTGTTTGAGAGTAGGAAGGCGTCGCTTTATTCCAGGGACAAGTGGAGGTATCTTACTACAGAGAAGATCCACGGCTACTTTGCGTTTTACAATGGTGAGTGGGAGTATCTAGGTAAAGGATAAGAGGGTAGTGATAGGGTACCCGATTAAAGCTCTCAAGGAGCAAGAGATGGTACGGGCTGTGGATGAGGAGAGAGGGGCGTTGTAAGGGTATGAGGGGAGAGTAACAGATGTGATTGTTGTGAGTGATGGAAAGGAATGGAGGTGCGGTTTGGTGGGATATATCAATATAGAAAGGAGAATAAGAAGAGAGAGAGAGAGAGAGAATGAAAGAGAGAGAGAGAGAGAATGAAAGAGAGAGAGAGAGAGAATGAAAGAGAGAGATAGGGATGATAGTTTAGGGACTATCTAGAGGTACATGGGAAAGGATGAGAATGCTTGCGAGGCTCTCGACCGAGTTCGGAAACTTGCAGAAAGGATCTACCCAGAATCTCAAAGTGGTTTCAGACCCGGACGATCCACGATGGATATGATTT
>NC_069002.1:16443385-16444912 GCF_001194135.2 Octopus bimaculoides
ACAGCCTTGAGTCTTTCCATTTGTACATGAAGGCCACAATACAATTCAACGGAAACACGTCAGAATCCTTTGATGTTCGACGTGGGGGTAAAACAGGGATGTGTGCTTGCTCCTACCTTGTTCAACATCTACTTCGCTATCATACTGAAGTGTGCATTTGGTAGGCAAAACGACGGCGTTTGCCTCCACACAAAGTCGAGTGGTAAACTATTCAATCTGTCAAGGCTTACTGCTAAGACCAAAGTCCGCAGGGTTTACATCCGGGAGATGCTGTTTGCCGACGACGCGGCTCTAGTAGCTCATTCAGAACTGCAAGACCAAAGTAATGGGTCAAGGTGTCTCAGATCCCCACCTTATTACCATCGACAACCACTCACTCGATATGGTCCGTAAGTTTACGTACCTTGACTGAACAATTACGGATGGCCTCACACGCGACCAGGAGCTGAACAGAAGAATCGGGTTAGTAGCTTCAACCTTCACCAAACTAGCTCAAGAAGTGTGGTTAAACAGCAAGCTGACGAGATCCACCAAATTCACAGTCTATAAAGTATGTGTCCTCAGCACCTTGCTATACGGCGGTGAGACCTGGTGCTTTTACGCCAGACAAGAGCACCGCCTGAATGCCTTCCATCTGCACAACCTTAGGAGTATTCTCGTGGTCAAATGGAATGACCGCATCACCAAAAACGAGATACTTACCCGTTCCCAGCTATTAACTACTCTTACACTATTTCAGCAACGCCGTCTCCGCTGGCTGGGACACGTGCACCGGATGCCTGATGGGAGGTTACCGAAAGATATACTGCATGGTGAGCTAGCCTCCGGTAGACATGTTCGCGGACGACCACATCTCCGTTTCAAGGATGTGTGCAAACGTGACATGAAGGCCATAAGTATGAATACCATAACCTGGGAGAACATGGCAAAAGACTGTTCCTGCTTGAGACAGACGCTGATTACCGCCCTGAGGGAAGGAAAAGATCACATACGTCAGACAGCAGAGGACAGACAGAGACGCAGGAAGACCGAACCACGAACAAACGGTCAACCGACCAACCACATTTGTGACCGTTGCAGCCGTGACTGTCACTCACGCATTGGCCTTGTCAGCCACAAGCGATGCTGCAACACCGATCCAACCCAAGGTGCAGATCCATAGTCTTTCGAGACTAACGGATGCCAATCTAATATATATACTCTCTTTTACTTGTTTCAGTCTTTTGACTGTGGCCATGCTGGAGCACCGCCTTTAGTCGAGCAAATCGACCCCAGCACTTATTCTTTGGAAGCCTAGTACTTATTCTATCGGTCTCTTTTGCCGAACCGCTAAGTTACGGGGACATAAACACACCAGCATCGGTTGTCAAGCGATGTTGGGGGGACAAACACAGACATACAAACACATACACACATACATATATATATATGTATGTATGTGTGTATATATATATATATACACACACGACGGGCTTCTTTCATTTTCCGTCAACTAAATCCACTCAGAAGCCTTTGGTCATCCCGAGG
>NC_069002.1:16446875-16447840 GCF_001194135.2 Octopus bimaculoides
TATATATACACACACACGACGGGCTTCTTTCATTTTCCGTCAACTAAATCCACTCAGAAGCCTTTGGTCATCCCGAGGTTTTAGTAGCTCAAAGTGCCACGCAGTGGACTGAACCTGGAACTATGTGTTCCGGAGCAAGCTTCTTACCACACAGCCACGCCTGCGCCTATATGTAGCTGGGGTGAAGATTGTGTTTGTCTCAGTAAATTACTGGTACAGATATATCTAAGAGGGAGTAAACTCCGGTATAATACTGATATATGTGAGGTGTGTGTGTTTGTGTGATAACCACTAACATGGTAGCTGAAGATGCTAGAAATAGCAGCTAAAACCGGCTTATAAAAGAACGTGTCCGATAATATCGTCCTGTATCAAGGAAATACGAGATGGTCACGAGGAGAATGGCTTTGATCATAAACCTGCTCGAAAAAGATTAACCTTGGACTAACCATCAACGAAAACTAGTTTGTGTTGCTTTTACGAACTTATATAAAATTATAAAATTATAAAATTACATACTCACACACACACACACATATATGCGTATGTATATACATATACACGTATGTGTGTGTGTGTATATATATGTATATATATATATATATTTGTGTGCGTGCGTGTGTATGTATATGTATATGCATGTACACGCGCACACGCACACACAAGACTATGTATTTGTACACGGCGGGCGGTAACTCTCGAGTTGTAAATTTCTTAGAAGTTGCCTTGGAAACCGACAAAGAAATGGCAACCACCAGTCACGTAATACTCCTGACCAGTTCCTGAATTAAAACACCCTTTCTAGGCCGTTCCTGCTTAGCAAGGGGACAGTGCTATCCCTGGCAAGGACAGCTGTCAAATCTTTCCATAGCCATAATTTAAGAGGTGACCGATATCCCGAGCTGCGTGTATCTATCTATCTATCTATCTATCTATCTATCTATCTATCTATCTATATATATATA
>NC_069002.1:16448977-16451519 GCF_001194135.2 Octopus bimaculoides
TGATTTCAAAACTGCCATTGAAGCACTTATCGATTATATTTGGAGAATACGAATCAATTTGCTTCGCTCTTTCTTGAAGAACCCCAATATTTCTAGTTTTTTTATGCAAACCTACATGTTAATGTATGTGTCATGTCTCAACGCTACACAGTGGCTGTTTGAGCATATCATCCTCGTCGCCACTGTTATGTCTCAAGCTACTGCTATCTAGTACTTTCGGATGATCTCTACTCAACCGCTACTCGACTGCTCCTCGTCAGCTACTCAACACCTCTACCACGGTCAGATTACCTCTATTTATATATCTTGGGAGATCCTACTTCTTCGTCTGGGGGCGTCGACACAACAGTATGTTAATGTATGTTAATGTATGCATGCATATATATGTAACTACAATATGACCAAATGGTTAAAAAGATTGCTTCACAATCACAGGCTCCTGTGTTCGATTTCCCTGTGTGACATCTTTGGTGTCTTTCACCATAGTTTTAAGATCGACCCAAAGCTTGTGAGTAAAATTGGGATACATGGAAACTGTGAGGAAGCCCATCTGATGGAAGAGTGTGTTGCACGTTTACTGTGTCTGTGGAATAATCAACCATTATAAATTAATGAGCCACAAATTTTCTAAATGAGCAGCTAATTTAGTTCATCGCATGACTGGAACCTTTATACGTGAAACTAATAATCTTTTGTTGTTGTTGCTGTTGTTGTTGTTATCGCTGAATCCAGTGGGGTGAAGGGCAGGAGCCGTGACCCTTTATAGCATCCCCTGCAGTTGGTGGGATAGAAAGGAAGGAGAAGGAGAAGGGAATTATTCCCAAACCGGAGGCCAGCTCCAAATGTCGACAACAGAACAATCGCTGCTAAAGACACCCAAAGATCACGTTTGGATGTCAAGCAGGGAAATGAATAAGAGGTCTATTATTCATATGGATAATTGCAACCTTCATGGGTTGTAGACGAACAAATGGCACAATGAATCCTGCCTGATGCTTTAACCATTCCTCCAGTTCACCATTGTAGTCTGGAAACTCAAGTTATGGACCCTGGAGGGATAAAAGACAAAGATGACCTCAACCTGATTTGAATTTAGAGTGCTACAAACGAAAGTAGATACTACAATTCGTCCGCTACTTTGCAACTCTACCAGTTCACGAATGTACATATATGCAATAAAGAAAGAACTGGTTTCTAACCTAGGTCCATCAACAACTTATGTATGTATGTATGCATGCATGTATGTATGCATGTATGTATGTATGTATGTATGTATGTATGTATGTATGTATGCATGTCAAGTCAGATCTCTCTTTAATGTTACTGTTAACATGTGACCCAACATAATTTATTTCATATTCGGGTCATCGGCAAATAAAATGGCCAAGATTGCCTGCTGATGAGGATGATTTTTGGACAACCAACTGACTAAAATAAACAAATCCCGTTAAAGGGATTTAGTCGTGAGGAATCTCATAATGAACTCACGAGGAATCGATGCGTTGTATGCAAATAAGCTTTGTTCAAATCTCTGCTAGCTTCTAGATATACTCACTACCGTAGCTAGGGGTAGTGGCAGGGACGGTCCTCCCCGGGCGGTACTTTTGGGTCTGCTGTAGACAATATGTGTTTTTCGTGCGGTCTGGTGGCAGCAAACGAAAGGGCCGCCCCGAGCAGCACACACTCTAGCTACGCTAGCGGGTATACTTTGATGGTAAAAGTATCAGATTGGCACCCTGAAATCAAACGTTGCGATGCTTTTCTCTAGATTCCAGTTGTTGATACTTATTAAGTGTGATACGTGTTGCACAAGCGTGTGTCTAATGACTTACAGATGTCTCATTCCATCTACTTCATCTTGTTTCTCTTTAAAAGCCTTGTGATGGTAGCTCAATGCACAAAAACTCTATGACGGTTATCGGAGTGATTACAGGTTGACTGAGATGGCTATCATTTGTCAAGATGAAGCAATCATCATTATCATGAATGTTCATATATATACGAATGGACGTACGTATTTTTGTATGTCTAAGTGTATGGATATAGGTATGTATGCATGTGTCTATATACTTATGTACATGCGTGTATGTATAGGTGTATATATATAAATATGTATATATGTACGAGTGTATAATATGTACGTACAATATGTTTACAGGTACAGGTGTGCGGGTGTATGTGTGTGCATGTGATTGTGTGTGTGTGTGTGTATTTGTATGTGTGTGCGTGTGATTGTGTGTGTGTGTGTGTATTTGTATGTGTGTGTGTGTGTGTGTACATGGATAAAGATAAGAACAACCACTGACTGAAAGGAACAATGTGTCAAAATAATCACGTGGTTTAGAGTGACGTCATCAGAGAGTTAACGGGGAAATCTGTCACAGTGACTATTTTGGTCTACCTTACACCACGGCGACTCATCGGTAAGTCCTGTGTGTTTATGTGTATGCAAAAATCTATAAGTTTCTCTCTCTCTCTCTCTCTCTTCTCTCTCTCTCTCTCTCTCTCTCTCTCTTTCTCTTCTCTCTCTCTCTCTCTAGGT
>NC_069002.1:16452510-16455654 GCF_001194135.2 Octopus bimaculoides
ATATATATGCAACGGGCTTCTTTCAGTTTCTGTCTGCCAAATCCACTCACAAGGCTTTGGTCGGCCCGAGGCTATAGTAGAAGACACTTGCTTGAGGTACCACACTGTGGCACTGAACCCGGAACCATGTGATTGGTAAGCAAGCTACTTACCATACAGCCACTCCTACACCCATGTGTATAAATATTTATTAATGTTTTTTTTTTATGTGAAGTTATAAGAAAAACGATTCAGCATTAAACTAAAGAATTATTCAATGCTTTTTGCAGAGTTGACATTAATTATACTTTTACTTTTACAATAAGAGGGGTGAAAGTGAATTTGAAGTGTTGACCTGGTTAGCATTTGTTGGGTACCCCGCTTCTTATAAAAATATAATTGATATATATATGTGTGTGTGTGTGTTTATTTTAACGTATCTTGATTATGTTATCTCTCCCTCTCTCCACACGCACATGTGTGCGCACACACTCACACACATACATATTCTGACTTGATATTATTGCTAAAACAATGTCCAATGCTATCCACAGAAGGGACTGCTGTGGAATAAATATAAATATCTCTGCAATGAAGCACATATCAGCACAAGGAATATTAATGAAGAATTCCTATCAAAACATCTTCAAAGAGCAAACATAACAGATCTGATGTAGTTTTTGGGAACTATAAAGAAATGTCATGTCCAGTCATAAAGGTTAATTGCCTTGCTGATGTGACCACTTCTTCCAAAATCACCCAGCAGAATATCCATGGACAATTACTTTTAAATCTGAAACTCCTCAACTCTGGTTATAAATTTACATTTATATTAATAGTCATTTGTGCATTTGGTTATGTCAGGAAATGTCCAAACCACAATCTAGAGATGCTAGGATTTTCAAGCAAAGATAGAAGCCTGCTAACATAAATGTTACTGATGCGTGTATAAGTGGAACAGTAAAAATATCCAAACTCTAATAATGGATTTTGGATAACAATAATCTAGTTCTTTATCGAAACCAACTCCTTCATTCTAGAAAGAATATGAATAAATAAAAGTATTAAAATGCAAGCAAACAGGTGCAGACATGGCTGTGTGGTAAGAAGCTTATTTCCCAACCACATGGTTCCAGGTTCAGTCCCACTGCACAGCACCTTGGCAAGTGTCTTCTACTATAGCCTTGGGCTGACCAAAGCCTTGTAAGAGGATTTGGTAGACAGAAACTGAATGAAGCCTGTTGTATAAATATATATATGTATGTGTGTGTGTGTATATATATATATATATATATATATATATATATATCATCATCATCATCATCATCATCGTCGTCGTCGTCATTTAACGTCCACTTTCCATGCTAGCATGGGTAAGACGATTTGACTGAGGACTAGCGAACCAGAAGGCTGCACCAAGCTCCAATCTGATCTGGCAGAGTTTCTACAGCTGGATGCCCTTCCTAACACCAACCACTCTGAGAATGTAGTGGGTGCTTTTACGTGCCACCAGCATGAGGACCAGTCAGACGGTACTGGTAATGGCCATGCTCAAATGGTGTTTTTTACATGCCATCTGCACAGGAGTCAGTCCAGTGGCACTGGCAATGACCTCACTCAAATGTGTTTTCGCGTGCCAGTAAGGCGATGCTATATATATATATATATATGTATATCTACAACAGGCTTCTTTCAGTTTAAAAAAGTGCTCGCACATGGCTAAGAGTTGTTTTGACTCTTATTTCTAGCAATGCTGGTTCTTACTGGCACCCTCTTTCAATTTAGTGAAAACTGTACTTGTTGCCTATCAGTTTTAAATTGCGAATAGCCACCTTAATAATTTATAATTCTTACTTCCCCATTTTTGAAATCAGTCAATGTTTCGTCTGGTGTTCTATATAAGAGTGCTACTCAAAGTGGTGGGCTGTGGACCATCAGTTGCCACTATTCTGTTAGTTTCCAGAAAAGAAAGATACATTATAAAATGCATATAAAATGCTTATGTAATATTGTATTATCTGTTTACGAAATAAATATAAAATTTTTTAAATTGTCAACTTTAATTATATTCATTATATATATTGTTTCTGATATAAATTAATATTACTAAGAAATATTACCGGTCCCTGGCACACTGGAAAATAAAAAAATTGCCAGTACACCACCAGATAGTTTGAGAAGCACTGTTTTATAAGGCTGACAAGGTGACTTAGGTTCTTTAACCCTCGGCAACGGAGTAATGGGTCACTGACGAAGATTAGTTAAATCTGAAATCAGAGTTGATATGAGTCCATCTCGCATGTTATAGGGATTGAACCTGTCTCCCTTGTCAGTCGTTAGAAAAGTGCTCTCACATGGCTAAAGAGTTGTTTTGACTCTTATTTCTAGCAATGCTGGTGCTTACTAACACCCTCCATCACTTTAGTGACCTCTGTACTTGTTACCTATCAGTTTTAAATTGTGACTAGCTACCTTAATAATTTGTGTGTGTGTATTCATGTCTTTGTGTCCGTGTTTACCCCCACCCCCACCACCACCATCACTTGACAATCAAGGTTGGTGTGTTTCTGTCCCTGTAATTTACCAGTTCAGCAAAAGAGACTGGTTGAATAAGTACTAGGCTTACAAAGAATAAGTCCTGCGGTCAATTTTTTCAACTGAAAAACTCTAGAAGGCAGTGCTCCAGCATGGCCACAGTCAAATGACTGAAACAAGCAGAAGAAGACAAGAATAAAACATACACAGTAGATGTTGACTTGTAAGATGAATATGACCATCACTGACAAATTATCTTAACCTAAATGTTAAAGACAATGGCAGCCAACATTAGCCATGCTGAAATATATAATTACAACATGGCTAGAATTCTGACCTAGATTGCTAAGTGGTCCAGAATCAAGCAAGTGCAAGATCTCCGGCTTAGCATTGAGGTGGATGATATTCTAGGATTTCCTTTTCCTAAGCATTTGGTTGAAATGCAGCTTGAAGGCAGACACTTTCATTGGCTTATTTGCAGGCAAGGACGTTACATTCATTATTTCTGTGTCCTCCTTCAGAAGTGGACAATGAAGTTGGAGGTGAGAGGATTGATAAATCTGCCAACCCACCCAATAAATACATACACACACACATGCATATATATATATACATATATATATATATATA
>NC_069002.1:16456161-16458610 GCF_001194135.2 Octopus bimaculoides
ACACACACACACACACACACACACACATATATGTATGTATATACAACACATTTTAGATGTAGTTAATGCATCAGCATGGCCGCTGCTCTAAGCTGAAACTATAAAAAAAAATTTTTTTTAAAAAAGTAAATCATGTATTGAATAATTCATCACATGTGTGTGCATGTTTGTTTATGTGTGATTGTGTGTGTTTGTGTATGGTAAATAAAGATCTCAGTATATGCTGTAGAGAATATTCAATATTTTAAAATAAAAAAATCAATTCAAAAAAGTCCTGGATCAATTCGGAATTGATAGAATGAAGAAATCAGTTATTGATATTGGAGACTTCTTGAGTATCATCAAAGATGTTGCTAAGACATTGTCGATTATTACCAAAATTTATTACTAACATATTTACAATTACCTTACTTAACATATATATGGTTACTTAAATATATTACAAAAAAAAAGAGACTGATTACTACCACATGTTCGCACTCCGTCGCTTACAACGTCAGGGTTCCAACAGAACAGCCTGCTCATGAAATTAACATGCAAGTGGCTGAGCACTCCACAGACACGTGTACCCTTAACGTAGTTCTCAGGGGATATTCAGCGTGACACAGTGTGACAAGGCTGACCCTTTGAAATACAGGTACAACAGAAACAGGAAGTAAGAGTGAGAGAAAGTTGTGGTGGAAGAGTACAGCAGGGTTCGCCACCATCCCCTGCCGGAGCCTCATGGAGTTTTTTAGGTGTTTTCGCTCAATAAACACTCACAACGCCCGGTCTGGGAATCAAAACCGCGATCCTATGACTTCCAGTCCACTGCCCTAACCATTGGGCCATTGCCCCTCCACACTACCACATATATTATTGGTATAATAATAGCTATGGTTATTTTGTCTGTCTTTACGTTCTGAGTTCAAATTCTGGTAAGGTCATCTTTGCCTTTCATCCTTTCGGGGTCGATAAATTAAGTACCAGTTGCATACTGGGGTCGATCTAATCGACTGGCCCCCTCTCCAAAAATTTCAGTCCTTGTGCCTAAAGTAGAAAAGAATAATAGCTATTGTCAACTAAATTATATACTATTGCTAAATATATGACAAATATAATATTAACTGTAACTAAATATTTTACTAATATATTATTTACTATTAACAAATACATTAATATTTACTATTACCTATTTACTGTACTTGATTACAAATACACTTGTCACTACTACTACCTATTATTGATATAATAGCGACTATTACTAAATATCAACATTTACTATTACTAAATAATTGACTTATATATCATTTACCATTAATAAATATATTAATTGTGTCTGGGGAGAGTCATTTTCTTATTGTGCCTTAAAATTTAACACACACACTGGTAAAATTTCCACTTATTTCTTATTTTTATTTTCTTAAAATTTTCATTGCGTCTTGCAAACCTTTTCAATAGTCTTACGAAATCACATAAAAAATCTTGCAAACCAAATCCAAAAATGAAATATATTAATATTTACTATTTGCTATATCTGGTTACCAAATTTATTACAAAGATAGCATTTACTATTACTAGTTATATTCCTAATATATTGTTCAGTTTTGCCAAATATATAACTAAGTGGATCTTTACATGTGGTGCACCAAAACATTTTGGTGTTGTTATTAAATTAATTTTCAGAACAGTTTTCATTGAAACATTTGTACGGATTCTCTCATGTCTTAAATCTATTTAATATAATATAGTTGGCCAGTGCAAAGTAGTTCTGTGAAACCAAGTAACATAAGATTAGCAGAGCAACATACAAACCACATTTCCCTGCTTTTGTTGTTATATTTTGATTTCTTTGTATCTGTCACATACTTCATGGTACACTCCACATTGATGTAGCCACTAACGACCAGGTCAGAGCTAATAACATCCGTCAGAAAGTGTTAATTAGATCTATGACTGTAGTGAAGTAAGTGCATTGTAATTTATACATGCTTGTGTTTCTTGAAATGTTGTTATTGATTTCTATGACCTGGAAAAACAGAAGGAATGAAGAATATTTAAAATGATAGTCCCACAGCATGGTATCTTGTGGCAGTGTTTTCTCTTTTAGTCTTAGGCTAACCAATGCCTTTTAAATCAAACTGGTTTATTCTTTAACTCTTTTACTTGTTTCAGTCATTTGACTGCGGCCATGCTGGAGCACTGCCTTTAGTCGAGCAAATCGACCCCAGGACTTATTCTTTGGAAGCCTAATACTTATTCTATCAGTCTCTTTTGCTGAACTGCTAAGTAACAGGGACGTAAACACACCAGCATTAGTTGTCAAGCGATGTTGGGGGGACAAACACAGACACACAAACATATACACACACACACACACACATATATATATATATATATATATATATATATATATATATATGTATGTATATACTCTTTACTCTTTACTCTTTTACTTGTTTCAGTCATT
>NC_069002.1:16458936-16463590 GCF_001194135.2 Octopus bimaculoides
ATAGTAGAAGACACTTGCCCAAGGTGCCACACAGTGGAACTGAACCCAGAACCATGTGGTTGGTAAGCAAGCTACTTACCACACAGCCACTCCTGCACCTATAAAATGATGAATAACCTTAATCGATTTTCGAACCTTATTGGGTTCTCAACAGAGAAGTCTACATCATGTGTGCGTGCGAATGTGTGCGTGTGTGTGTGTGTGTGTGTGTGTGTGTGTGCGTGTGTGCATGCGTATTAATACATACATTTACACACACGTGTGATGGATCTCTGTTGTTCAGCTAAATTATTCATTCATTGAATTAATGTGTAAGCGGCTGAGTACTCCACAGACATGTGTTACCCTTAAAGCAATTCTCATTTAGAATCAACATGGTGCAGTGAGGGTCAAGGCTGGACTTCTTGAATCCCAGGTAGGATCCATCTGATAAGCAGCACTTTCACTCTGGTTTCACTCACAAAGAATGGATCCATCTGAGAAGTTGTTTGTTATTGCTCTTCTCTTTGACCTATTTTGATGAATAACGACCAACTTCAGCAGGGGTGGGATAGGATGGGAGGCTGTCATGGAAGTTGCAGATATTACAGCTAGTCATGTGTGTGTGTGTGAAATAATGTCATATCTCTACTAAACAACAGCTCAATAATGAAATCTTTTGAATAAAACCCAGCCAATAAAGGGTGGAGGCATGTGGCTTAGTGGTTAGGGTGTTGGACTCATGATTGCAACATTGTGGTTTTGATTCCTGGACCAGGTGACGCATTGTATTTTTGAGCTCCAGTCCACTCAGGTGGCAAAAATGAGTAATCCTGCAATGGACCAGTGTTCCGTCCAGGTGGGAAATATATACGCCATGGAACCGAGAAACCAGCCTTTATGAATCGGCATGGCTCTAGAAGGTAACTTTATTTTTTAATCAATAAAGGAAGTCCACTAGAAATAGTGGTTTCAAATTTTGGCACAAGGCCAGCAATTTCAGGGGGAAATTGATTTCATCAACCCCAGTGCTCAGCTGGTACTTATTTTATTGACCCCTGAAAGGACAAAAGGCAAACTCGACTCAGACAGCATTTGAACTCAGAACGTAAAAACAGATGAAATGTTGCTAAGCATTTTATCCAGAGTGCTAACAACTCGGCAAGCAAACCACCTTATATGTTAGAAATATTAAGAACAATGCTAGAGAAGGGTAAAGGATAAAGGGCCCTTCAATCATGAATGACCATGGGATTACACATAGAAAGTTATCCTCCGAGGCATAAGTCCAGGCATGGTTGTTTATAGAAGACCAGCAGTCGCCCATGCATACCAGCCTCCCCTCTCCACACCACTGATGTTATCCAAGGGAAAGGCGAAGGCCAAAACAGCTTGGTACCAATGATGTCGTAACTCATTTTTACAGATGAGTGAACTGGAGCAATGTGAAATAAAGTGTTTTGCTGAAGAACACAACACATTGCCTAATCTGGAAATTGAACTCACTACCTCATAATTATGAGCCCAACACTCTAAACCACTGAGCCATGTGCCTAGAGAAGAGTAAATCATTAGCAACGCCCTTAATATCCCAAATATCCTGAACCCTATTGTAACAATGAATAAACCCCTACACACAACTTGAATATAAAATGCAACAAAGCTGACTATGTTTGTATGTGTGCTTTTGTGTTTGTGGTTCATATAGACATTGTTTGGACAAGAGTGGTCTGCATTTAGGTCAGGTAAATAAAGAGTTCAACAAATGGAGAATGATAAATAACAGACTTAAAATAACTACTGAGGGTTGATATAATTCACAAAGTAAACCTACAAGGTGATGCTCCAGCATGGCCCCGGTCCAATCACTAGAACAAGTAAAAGAACAAAGAATGTATATATTTTCCAGGTCAACATTATAGATGCTATTGTTACCTGTGATAAGAAAATAACTGAGTCCTATATTTTAGCAGTTTATAAAAACGATTGTTAGCTCAACACTAGGTGTGATTAAACTTTCTGGCAGTTTGGTTGGTGACTTATCAGTCAAGACAAATTAAGGAGAAATCAATCCTTTATACTTGTCGTGTTTACAAACAGAAAAACATATTGATGACATGAGTAATATATATATATATATATATAGGCGCAGGAGTGACTGTGTGGTAGGTAGCTAGCTTACCAACCACATGGTTCCGGGTTCATTCCCACTGCGTGGCACCTTGGGCAAGTGTCTTCTACTATAGCCTCGGGCCGACCAAAGCCTTGTGAGTGGATTTGGTAGAAAGAAGCCCGTCGTATATATGTATATATATATATATATATATATATATATATATATATATATATATATAGGTGCAGGCATGGCTGTGTGGTAAGAAGTTTGCCTCCAAATCACATGGTGGCACCTTGGGCAAGTGTCTTTTACCTTAGCTTCGGGCCAACCAACTGGTGTTGGTGTGTTTATGTCCCTGTAGCTTAGCAGTTCAGCAAAAGAGACAAATAGAATAAGTAGCAGGCTGAATGAAAAAATAAGTATCAGGGTTAGTTCATTCAACAAAAAATTCTTCAAGGTGGTGCCCCAGCATGGCTGCAGTTTCATGATTGAAACAAATAAAAGATAATAAAAGATATATGTATAAACCATAATACAGATGGGTTGAGGTTCGTTTCAGTGGGTTATTGATGAACAAAAGTGTTACATCAAGCAAAAAATACATTTTCTTCAAGTAAATAAAGAGAAAATTTAACAATTAGAAATGTTAAATCTCTGAACGAGGTATAAGCAGTAACTGCACGACAACAGAAAGTATATTTGCCACTTAAATGTGGCTGATCCCTAAGGGTAGATGTTACTGTTGCTTTTAGCCCCAGGAAAACATCTCCTCCAGCTGGCTATTGACACACTTTCTGTGCCCTGTCAGTATTTGCAAAGGGAGGTCATCCTTCCCATTGTCACTGGAAAAAGGATATAAGTATTTGCATTGGGAGCCCTTCGCATTGAAGATCGGTGATTGTCGTACGCTGACGAAGGGTAAATACCCCGAAAACTCGGGTCCATGCGTATCACGTCAGATCAAGATGGGAAGGATTACTTCCCTTTGCAAATATCGACAGGGCACAGAAAGTGTGTCAATAGCCAGCTGGAGGAGATGTTCTCCTGGGGCTAAAAGCAACAGTAACATTCACCCTTAGGGTTTAGCCGCATTTAAGTGGCAAATATACTTAACAATTAGAATGTCTCACAAAATAGAACAGAGAGAAAGATGACCCAACCAGCCAGGTTACGGCTGTGCAATGTGTGTGTGTATGTTAGCACACATTTGGTTTGATGTCAACTGATCAAAAATAATTAATTAAATTACAATTGATTGAAAATAGTTGTATGTCAAAACAATCGATCAAAGTTATAATTAATCAAAGTAAAAGTTGCTTAAATCAATAATTAATTAAATTAAAACATTAAAAATGTGATATAAACACACCAGTTGTCAAGCGACAAAGGTGGGGGGGGGACAAACACAGACACAAAAACACACATACACACATGACGGGCTTCTTTCAGTTTCCATCTACCAAATCCACTCGCAAGGCTTTGATCGGCCTGAGGCTATAGTACAAGACATTTTCCCAAGGTGCCAGGCAGTGGGATTCAACCATATATATATCTATATATATATATATATATATATATATATATTAGATAGATAGATAGATAAATAGATAGATATAGAACTAATCTATAAGTATTAACCTGTATTTAAAATGCTTGTATTCATGTGTCAGGGTTATCACAGAAATCAAAACTTTGACATACCAAGCAGAAAAAGTGGTACCATTATTATTTAGGATATCAACTAGCTCTGTACAGTAGAATATTCCATTTTTGAACTTCTTTCTTTCAACATCTCAAATGTAAGTTCTCTTTCCTGGAGACAGAGGCTCGTCTCATCTGACGATGGAATGAATCGACAAACATTATTTTGGACCAGAAACAGTTGTTGGATTTGTAATGCTTTCCTTTCATTCTCTATATCATTTCTTTTCTGTGTAAGTCAGACATTTTTGTATATAAACACATATACATTTTTTTGTATTTCATGTATTTAGTATACTTTATATATTGCAATGTGGGGAGTTAGGGGTGATGTGGTTGCAGAAATTGTCTGACAGCCATGACTGGGTTCTCCTGCTTGTGTGGCATAGGGCAGAGTCCTGTTGCTAGACCTAGGGTCTTCCAGCAGCTACCCTCTTGACCCAGGGCAGCACTACCTCCTCCTGGCACTTGATGTAGGCCTCTGCTTTGAGTCTGAGACCATGTGGGAAAATGAATGGAGGCATAACGTTGCTATCACTAGTGATCACTCCAAACACCATGATGTTGACTGGGTGTTTGATTTTTATCACTCTTGGTGTATGTCCTGAGATTGACACCCAAACACTCTGAAATTTTCGTTTTGGAGTTTCCGGTGCAAATGCCAAGCAGTACAGCATGTCATTTCCAAATTTCTGGCAGAGTGAATTGCATTATGGTGCTGTTTTTCTCACAGACGGTGCCCAACTGATCCTACTATACTGTGTAGTCGACAAAATCAAAAACAATGTGCATGCACAAAATAAAAAATATAAAATGGCGACAGTTTACCCATCGCTCCCTGTATATATATATATATAT
>NC_069002.1:16463956-16465463 GCF_001194135.2 Octopus bimaculoides
TATATATATATATATATATATATATATATATATATATACATACACACACACACACACACATATATATATATATACATACATACATACATACATACATACATACATACATGCATGCATATATGGGTACGGAACGTCACCAACGATGCAAAAAACATGATATACGTAAACGAGAAAAAAATGGAAAGCAGGACAAGTAAACACAGGGAAAGGACCCTTCATCAGTTATCGGCTGTCTATCTACTCCTCATTTCGAGCATGTATATATGTATGTATGTATGTATAATCATCCATTTGGGGTCAATAAAACTGAAGCCAGTGCGATTAACTAGTTTCCTCCTTGAAATTACTGCCCCTGTGCCAACGTTTGAAACCACTCTTACCTAAGCACAAAATCAAAGGAGAGAGAGAGAGAGAGAGAGGCCAGTGAATACCAATGACCTCAGTACTTGACTTGTAACTTATTTTATGGACCCCAGAGAAATGAAAGGAAAAGTCAACTCCGGTGGGATTTGAACTCAGAATGCAAAAAGCTAGAACAAACACAGCAAAGCATTTTGCCTGATGCTCTAACGACTCTAAGACGTATTTTATCGAGTCCCTAAAGATGAAATGCTAAGGTGACCCCCGAAAGAAAGAAAACGGACGTATTTTAGCAGAATAGTAATAGTCCTTTCTACTCTAGGCACAAGGCCTGAAATTTGGGGGAGGGGTTAGTCAATTACGTCGATCCCCGAAAGGATCAAAGGAACAGTTTACTTTGGACTCATAACGTAATGACGGACAAAATATTGCTAAGCATTTTTGTCCAACACGCTAGCGATTCTGTAAGTTCGCTGCCTAAATAGTAGTAGTATGTATAGTTGTGTATGGTCACACATACACACACACACACACATACCGCTTTGCTTTCCATGAGTCCCGTCATTTCAGTCGTTTGACTGCCTTGAACAAATCAACCCCAGGACTGTTTTTAAGCTTGGTACTTATTCTATCGGTCATTTTGCTGAACAGCTAGATTGCGGGGACGTAAACACACCAACACCAGTGGGTACAAACAGACACAGAGATACACACATAATTTTGGACGTATACATACACACACTCACACAAACTGTGTGGTAAGTAGCTTCCTTATCAACCACATGGTTCTACGTTCAGTCCCACTGTGTGACACCTTGGGCAGATGTCTTCTACTATAGCTGCAGTCTGACCAAATCCTTGTGAGTGGATTTGGTAGACGGAAACTGAAAGAAACCCTTCGTATATATATATACACACACACGTGTGTGTGTGTGTGTGTGTGTGTGTGTGCTTGTGTTTGTCCCTCTAACATCGCTTGACAACCGATGTTGGTGCGCTTACGGCCCCGTAAATTAGCGGTTCGGCAAAAGACACCGATAGAATAAGTCCTAGGCTTACAAAGGGTCGATTAAAAAGCTGTGCTCTAGCATGGCCGCAGTCAAATGACTGAAACAAATAAAAGAGTAAAAGAATATATATATATATA
>NC_069002.1:16466428-16469362 GCF_001194135.2 Octopus bimaculoides
ATATATATATGTATATGTATGTATGTATATGTATATAGGGAAAGTTACTGTCAGTTGAATGAATACAGTAATACATTTTAATCTAATGACTTGAAGGACCCAAATCGCTTGAGAGAAAATATATAATTGATTTACATGGAGTAGAAGAGCGAAATCAACAATAATGGTTGTAATATTAATACAGATATATATAATATGGACATATTAAATCCAGCTAAGTCTAGTATTATTATTCTTTGCTTCCATTTACGAACCCCACAAAATAATTGAAAACCTTATTAATGATCGTTTTGAACTTATAAACAAGTGGAGGTTGATGCGACATTAATTTCTAAAATGATCTTGCTGCTGTTCTTATAATTACTTAGCCCTAGGCCAATCCTGATTGAACAGACAGACCTATATCACCAAAAACAGTCAAGCCGTGACCATCTCGTCTTTTTTTCAATGTGCGTTTTTAGGTTATAGGATGTGATTTGTGATATTTGCTGCTATTTCTAGCAGTTCAAGCTACCATATACTGGCTAACTCCTTCGATGGCTTTATGATTAATTAATACAGTTAATGAATTTAGTGGCAACAGAGACTCGAACCCGGAATGTGATTAGAAAGTTCATCTAGAACTTTCTATCGAACAATGAAAGCTGCCATTATTAGAGATTTATTAATTTGGGCCGAAGGCCAACTTTTGAAAAGAAGAAAAAAAAAAAACTGGAAGTAAGAATTAAATCTATTTCTAATCAATATATTAGTGATAGCTTTATTCTAATTGCACCAGGAGGGATGAGATATTAACTCAAAACTAATTACTGGTAATTATAATAGCTTGAACCGAATTGCTAGAAATAGCAGCTATAAACTCCTTTAACCTACATCTTACCACCTTAAAAAAGAGTGGTGGGAGGTAAATACGATCTTTAAAATATTGCTGAAAATAGATAGGATGGTCACTTATGGAACGTCTTTGATCATAGGTTTGTTTAGTCAGAACTTACCTGTGGCTCTACTACTACTACTACTACCACCACCACTAGTACTACTATTACTACTACTACTACTACTACTCATTATTCATCTAGTCACGCATTATTCATCAAACCACCTGCCAACGGTCTTTTTAAATATGTGTATGTGTGGAGAGAGAGAGAGAGATAGAGATGAACCGAAAATGAAATCCGCGTTTTTTTAAAAGTCAGGGTAGCTTGACCCTTTTTGAATAAGCTAGACACAGCTAGAATGTTCGATGTGGGGCTTTCTCTGTGCCCTCGGTGGTGTATGTTTTCATTAGCATACATATAGCTTCTCCGCATTAAGAAAACAGCAACTTCAACAGTTATGATTACAAGGAAACTTCAAAAACTGGATTCGATTTTTATAAGGAGTCCCTATGTGAGTTGAATTATAAGAGTTCTGGGAAGACTGAAAGCCAAGTCTACAACAATGGTTGTATTTGAACTTAGAACGTTGACTATCGGGACTGTTTCATGATAATAAAACTCCTTGTTACGCTAAAATATTATTGTTCTTTAGGAATTTAAGATTTCAGTGTTTAACGTTATGATACCAGCTTCTCTCACCGTTCTTGAGATACACAGAAAGTACTTGATGTGTGTATAGTTACATTTTATAATCAAATTGTTATATTAATTTCGCTGTCTATACTAGGAGATTACTTGAATGTTGTTGTTCCACACCATTGTGTGGGTGGGTGGACAGAATCGTTAGTGTGCCGGACTGCTTAGCTGTACTTCATCCGGTTTTACGTTTGAGTTCAAATTTTGGTGGCGATAAAATTAGTGCCGGTCAAGTACTGGGGTCGATGTAATCGACTTTACCCCCTCCCCGCAAAATTTCAGGCCTTGTACCTACAGTAGAAAGGATTATTATTACTGTCAAACGGTAAAATGTATTTAAGTTCCAATTATAGCCATCTAGTCTTTTACTCAATGTATCTAAATTATAGACTACATTTTTAAAATAATAACAATACAAATGTGATTTGAGGGAAATCTGGCAGCTATTTCTCGCAGGTCAAGCTTGATTATTTATTTATCAAGATGTGTATTGCCACCTCACTTTTGTTTTTAGTGCTGACTCCTACGCAATGTTTTCTTTCAATCATAGCAATTCTCCATTCGTAAATAAAAACAAATATTTTTTAACAAAGACACATTTCCGAGACATCGACCCAGGACTTGACTACACTAGCGAAGTGTCCCCACCCCTTATTTTTAATTCATTTAAAATTTCTTTATCAATATAACGTAGAGAAAAAGAGAATTAAAAATTTTTTTTTAAATGGTAATGGCTATTTTTTTCAAAAAAACTGTAAGTTTAAAAATAAGAGTAATAATTGATAGGGGAGATAGATCGGCCAGGATCGCTGCTAGTCCGGAGAAAACCGTCAACGATCGGAAGAGAAGTTGACCGTTTCCCGACAACCAAATCTTTGCTCTCTCTTTCTCTTTGTAGCTGTCTATGTGTATGTGTTCGCGCACACATACGCATTTTCCTTTTCTCTCTCTTATCTTACCCTTCTGTATCTCTTTGTTTTACTGTCTGTCTGTCTCCCCTCCCACTCTTTCTCTAGAGAGTAATTATCAAGCTCATTGCAGAAGACAATATTGAAATCCAAAAAGGCGGTGAGCTGGCAGAAGCGTTAGCACGCCGGGCGAAATGCTTAGCGGTATTTCGTCTGTCTTTACGTTCTGAGTTCAAAATCCGCCGAGGTCGACTTTACCTTTCATCCTTTCGGGGTCGATAAATTAAGTACCAGTTACGCACTGGGGTTGATGTAATCGATTTAATCCCTTTGTCTGTCCTTGTTTGTCCCCTCTATGTTTAGCCCCCTGTGGGCAATAAAGAAATATATATGTACAATATGATGGAAGTGTGGCTGCATCATAAGAACTTTGGGATCTTTTTTAAAACGGG
>NC_069002.1:16469525-16480008 GCF_001194135.2 Octopus bimaculoides
TAGGGTTAATTGTTTCAGAATCGTTTGTTTATGTAGTCGGCACTTAATGTATATCGGCTGAATGGACGTCAGTGATTGGTTGAAATTACAGAAATACGACAACTTTAACATGGAATAATTTATGGATTTCTTTTTTTTTAAGAAGACTAAGAGAAAAAGATGTTTTATATGACACATTCTACCAGTGTTCCAAGTTTCAAAGTGTTTCGTTAATGAAAAATGTGGCCCCCGTTTTAAAAAAGATCCGAACTTTGCTTCCCAATCACATCGTTCCAAGTTCAGTCCCAGCTTTATCACCACTTCTTCAACTGATAATGTAGGATTTTTGAACTAAGCTTTATTGCCAATTCTTCAACTGATAATGCAGGATTTTCTTCAAGTAATGCCTCAAGGAGCTTATCATCAAACTCAACTGGATGTCCTGTTCGATCTTCATCTTCAAGTCTGAATTTTGCAAAGCATCTTCTGCAAGTTCTTTCATTCAAGCATTCTTTCCCATAGACTGAGTGTGTTTCGAGTCGCTTCGGCTGCAGAGTTTCCTGTTTTGTACTCATAAAGCATTATGTGCCTCAAATGCTCTTTGGATACTTCTACGTTAGAAAGGGTCTTAATCAAAGAAATTTTAATTCTATTATTCTGTAAAATAATATTTAATTAGTTTAAATGTACACAAATGCATAAAAATAATTTTTAATTCCATTAGACATTCTAAAATACTATGAAATTTCATTCAATTTTAAAAAAGATAAAATCGGACAGAACTTATGGGATGACCTGATATGTAGGCAATTTGCTAGATATGGCAAACTAAGTAAAATCATTGTCTTCCACACATACAGGCTTCTCCTTTCTGGTGCTGGTGCCACTTAAAAAGCATTCGTGCTGGTACTGCATTAATGCACCAAACTAGTGGCATATAAAAAGCATCCAGCATACTCTGCCAAGTGGTTGGCATTATAGGAAGGGCATCCAGCTGTAGAAACCATGTCACAACAGACAACTGGAGTCTGGACAGCTCCATGTTGAACCGTCCAGCCCATGCCAGTGTAGAGAACAGATGTTAAATGATGATGATACATACATCCTTAGAATTTGATGTCTGTGTTCCACGCTGGCCAGCTTGATAGGAACCAATAAGTTGTAGGAGTACATCGAACTCCAATGTTAGCTTTAGCATGGTTTCAACAACTGAATGCCCAACCCTAATACCAACCACTTTATGGGGCGTACTAGGGGTCTTGTGTGGCAAGTAACTTAGAAGGAAGGAAAAGAAAAATGCCCCCTTGACTGAGTGGTGTGGGGGTATTTGAGAGAGAGGAGGTGGCTTTATGACAAGGAATGAGAGGCTTTACACACACACACACACAAGCATGAAAAAAGACCCCTTGATTGAGTGGGGTGGAGTATTTGAGGGGGATTTATGGCAGGGGTGAGAGGCTTTACACACACATGTGCACATATGCACACACACACATACACACACACACAAGCATGAAAAAAAGACCTTGACTGAGTGGGGTGGGGGTTTTGCAAGAGGGGAGGTGGCTTTATGGCAGTGGGTGAGAGGCTTTACACACACACATACACGCATACACATATGTCTGTGTGTATGGTATTAAATACATACAATTTGTATTCAGAACATAAATCAAAGTGACTAATGATTAAAGATGTTCCAAACAAGGTAGTCCCATCTTTGTGTCTCTCTGACAACTATCTTATCTGCTGTTTAATTTGAGACTCCATGTGATTTGAAGACTCCAAGCTTGTAATCACTGAGAGTCTCCCTCATTGTGTTACACCTCAACCTCTATTTGTCTTGTATCAGAGTGATTTCTTCTTTAATTCAACAAATCCCAGATGTAATTACTTCACGAACTGCACTCAGTAACACTTAATAGTTTCATGTTGTTGTGTTACTCCAGCCCAATATTATTCCTGATGTGCCAAGGCACCCTTTCTATTTCAGCACCCTTTTACTTCTCCCTTTACTGTCCTTCTGTGTGCTGTGCATAGACTTTTATCTATCATTGCTGTTTTTCTTTACTCAAATTCTTACTGATTTCTGTACTTTTGTTTACTCTTTTCCAATGAGTTGTAGTGCACCTGAGCATTGTAGACAATAAACTTGTTGTTGTTTTTATTATCATTAAAGCAGCAAGCAGAGCAAAATGTTTAGTAGCTTTTTGTTCTTTTTTTATGTTCTAAGTTCAAATACTGTTGTAGTAGACTTTGCCTTTGGGGTTGATAAATTAAGTACCAGCCAAGTACTGGGGTCGATGTGATTGACTTACCTGCTCCCCACAAAATCCAGGCCTTGTGGCTATAGTAGAAAAAATTATTATCATCATCATCATCATCATTATTATTATTATTATTATAAAACATGATGATGATGATGATTTCTTAAACTGGTAGAGTCACAAAATTTTGTTGGGAGAGAGAGTATAATCGACTAAAACCCTACCAGTATTAACGATACACATTTAAAAGTTCCTTGTTGAATTCTTTTCTAGAAATTTGTCCTACTGGAATTCAATTCTACTTTTATTTTTTCATCAATGCCAGTTACTTTCAGAACATTAACCTTATTCAGTATTGTTAATCTTCTAAATAAGAAAACCAGGATAGTCTATGGACACTTCCTTTCTTTCTCAAATTGGAACAAATTAAAAAAAAACAACTATTTCTTTAATCTGTAGACTAACATTTCTCTCTGTTTCTCTCACTATATAAACCAACATTTTCATTTCTTTCAGATTTAAACATGTACACAAGGAAACTTTCTTCAGCTGTCTGCTTGCAGCAGGCTTTTGTCCGACGACTCTCAACTGCTCGACAAGTTTATCCAGAGAATTCCACTCGACATTATGTGTCCCCTGTTTGTAGAAGTTACATACAACATATAACTAAACGGAACTTGACATTCTCAGGAGCACAGTGTGCTGGTAGTTTCCTCTACCGCCAGGATCTTCTTCATGCCAAACGTGTTGTGGTTAAACTAGGAAGTGCAGTGATTACAAGAGATGATGAGTGTGGCATTGCTCTCGGTCGTCTTGCCTCTATTGTTGAACAGGTGAGTTGATCAAATTGAAGGCGACATGGTGCTCTTAAACATTTATTCCTCTGTAAATCACAGAAATTCATTAAAAGCGACTCAACTTTGTAGAGAGAGAGAGAGGGAGATGAATCTCTCTCTAGACGGACATTTTTCTGTTGGAGGTTGAAGGTAAATTTTCTTGTAGCAGGAACTGAACACAAATTACTAACTTTGAGATGAACTTGTGAAGAAACCTCTCACTGGTCACTTGATGTGCTAGAAACAGTACCAGAAGCTCCTTCAAATCACATCCTATTTTCTTTAAAAATAGTATGTTGGATAATGAATCTAAAGTATGCTATGACTGATCAAACATGATGGAATGCTTATATGAGAAATGTTTGTGAGCTTAATAATGACCGACTTAGGATTAAACAGCAACAAGAAACCTGTAAAACTATTGTTAGCTCCACATTGTAGCTGTTGTTTACCACTTTGCAGTGCTTCTTTAAACCTTGGTGGACTTTGCCTTTGACATTTAGGAGGGGCTTATCAAAGGGCTTCTGTTGCTTGGGTCATAGGAAAAGCAAGGCTAGTGTATTCGAGAGAGAGACAATCAGATGTAGGGGTTACCAAGAGGGTTAGCAATTCTAGATGCAAAAAACCTTAATAAGGCCCCATTTTCTTTGTAGGTTTGATGGATGACTATCGATTCCTGGTTGTGTTCATCCACCCTTGAAGATAGGTGTTGTTTTTAATCTTGTCAGGGTGTTCATTCATCTTCCTTTTACCAAGGGTCTTGCTGGTTTAATTATCATTGACCCAGCAATGAAACCGGTCATACTGGTTCAAATCTTTACCAGTTGCTGATGGTGGTTTTTGATGTGACCTACTTTAAATGTGGGTCAGTTTACAACCCAGAAACTTGTTAAAGGGTCGCACATTCGTATCTTGTGATTGTCATTGTGTTGTGTCCATATCCAAGATACATGATTCTCAGTGACTTAGTCAGCCTAAAGGGAGCTACACCTGCTAGAAATAGCAGCCAAAGTTCCCTCAAATCATACCCTACCATTCCAATATAAAATTGAAATGACACAAGATAAGGTAATCGTAAACAGCTCTAAAAAGACAGGATGGTCGTTATTGAAATACATTTTGATCATAGTCATTTCAACCAGGGATGACCTGGGGTTAAACAAAAACAACAATGCACCGAAATTCCAAACTTAATCAAAGCAACAGAAACGTATAAGATTCCATTAAAACAAGTAAGTGTCTAAAATTTAATGAAACAATCTTGGTGATTGAAACTTATTGATTAATGAATTGATCTTGTTGTTGTTTTTGAGAGTGAGGTCAATTAACAGAGAAGATATCTGGGATTAAATTGGTATCAAATGCTTTCATTTGTGAACACTGAGAGAAGTGATCTGGATCTGAGATCAAATGCATCTAACCATGACCAGGGCAGGTAAGAAGAAAGGTGTTTTTCATCTGGGTAACGAGTATTCAGTTGTTTTGCCTATATGTAAGTAGCTGAATATTCCACAGAATCACCTCATAATCCCAGACTGACCCTTCTATATAACAACTATAATCTGTCTGAAGGGCTTCTTCACAGTTTCTCTCTCTCCTATTTCACTTATAAAGTTATTAGGGTTAGTGACACTTGCATAAAATGTAATACAATGAGTTTGAACTTGGAATCTCTTGATTCCAAAGCAAAATTCTTGACCATCCACTGAGTCAGACTATATTTTATAACATAGCCTTTACTTATTTAAGACAGTTGTTTGTGAATTGAGAGCGATTTGACTGCTGTCTCTAGCAGATTAAACCATCATGTCTGCTCACAATGAAGTGTGTGTAAGGGGAATGTATTTCATTTATTAATAGTTTTGTTGGAACATTTAATTGGGAGAAGTGGCAGAGCATCAGAAAAAGTGGTTTGCAGTATTTGATCAGGCATTTTGTGGGTTCAAATCATACTGAGAATACTTTGCCTCTCATCCCTCCAGAGTCAATAACAATAAAGTACCAACTGATCCCTTTTATCAACTAATCCCTTTTAAGCAACTGGTCTCTTTTATCTGCATTTCTGTTCCTATGCTTGAAATAATGTTTGAAGGGTCTAACCGTGTCTGCTTATAACATTTGTGTATAGAATCCAGGTTTGGTTTTAACTTTAGCGATGTATGAAATAGATTGGTGTGTATGTGGGAGGTGGTAGTGGTGGTGGTGCAGAATCAGGTGAGCATCAGGAAAAATGCTTGTGTTATTTGGTTACACTTCTTTCCATTCTGTGTTCAAATCTCACCCGGGCTACATTGACCTTTTCTCCTTCTGAAGTTAATAGAATAAATACTGGGATTGTTGATATCGAGTAAACCCTTGACTAATGTTCTAGCATGGACATGGTCCACAGAACAAGACCAGTAAAAGAAGAAATTTTAATTGAAAAATAGTGGTCATTGCACTCAACCAATCTGGTGTGTGTGTGTGTTGTGTATTAACTTAACCCTTTAGTGTTTGCATTATTCTGCCAAAATTAATGCTTTTTTATCCACATTGCTTTAAACTAATCATACATTATCTTGTAGCTATGAGATTTTGATGAGGTAGCTGTTAATTTTTAAAACGATATTGTAGGGTTGGTGTGAGAGACCAGATCTGGCCAGTTTGAACATAGAATAGGCAGAATACTTTTGGTTGGATATGGCCGGTTTAAATGCTAAAGGGTTAATGTTGTAAAAGTCTATAAATAGATCTTGAAAATGGCTTCTGACTTTTGCAGGTTTCGGAGTTACAGAACCAAGGTAAAGAAGTCTTAATGGTAACAAGTGGTGCCGTTGCATATGGTAAACAAAAGTTACAGCAAGAAATTCTCATGTCAATGAGTATGCGACAGACCATGACACTTGCCAATTATGAATCAAAGGTAAGTGATTTCTTCTAACGTCCGAAAACATTCTCAAAGGAATTTAACTTTTCAGGAACACATCCCTAATGAAATACATAACCAATGTGGTTCAATTAATTTTGAAAATTATCAAGAATCTAGAAGAGATGTAATAAAATAGCATTCTTATTATTAAATCAGTATTTAGAATATATTCTTTTTTTCTTTTTTTCTATTACTTGTACCAATCATCTAACTGCGGCAATGCCAGAGCACCACCATGACAGATTTTAGTCAAACAAATCGGTCCCAGAACTTATTTTTGAACCATAGTACTTATTCTATTGGTCTCTTTTGCCAAACTGTCAAGTACTTGAACCATAGTACTTATTCTATTGAACCATAGTACTTATTCTATTGGTCTCTTCTGCAAAACTGACAACAGCACCAGTTGTCAAATGGTGATGAAGGGGACAAACACACATGTGCGTGCACACACACACACACACACACAAACACACACACATACAATGGATTTCTTTTAGTTTCCGTCTACCGTCTACCAAATCCTCTCACAAGGCTTTGGTCAGCCTGAGGCTATAGTAGAAGACACTTGCCTAAGGTGTCATGCAGTGGGAGTGAACCTAGAGCCATGTGGTTGGGAAGCAAGTTTCTTTCCACACAGTCATGCCTGTGCCTATATGTTAAGAAACATTTTGCACAAGGCCCAAAATTTTTGGGGTGGGGGCCAGTCAATTTGATCAACCTCAGTTTGCAACTGGTACTTAATTTATCAATCTTGAAAGAATGAAAGGCAAAGTTGACTTTGGTGGAATAATTCAATATATATAAAGATAATTCTGTATATAGTAATATAATTCTGTTTCGAATTCCAGAAATAACAAAACAGCAAAACAAGTCTTATTTAATCTTGACAAGAAAATATGTTCTGAGAGGAAAATAACAACAGTTTGGAAAATGATAGTTCTTAATAATAAGGGGCTTATGAAGGAGGGAGCAGGGATGAAGGGAAAACTTGATTGCCTCCTCCTCCTTGCTTCAACATAATCATCACTATCACCATCACTATCATTACTTTTGCTGTCACAGTCATTATCACAAACATCCTTTTCTTCCTCCTTGACCTTGTCGATAGTGATGGCATCACCATCATCATCACCACCATCATCATCATCATCATTCCCACTAACACATCAGCATCACTGTCATCATTATCTCATGACTTCAAAAATATAAGCCTTTCATCTAATCAAGGGCTCAACCCCAAACATTAGATCGTATCCCCTCACATGGCATACTTAAATACCTTATTTTTTGCCTTCTATTCTTGCTTTCAGAGCAAATCCTTAATTGAACCCCGGGCCTGTGCTGCAACTGGTCAGAGTGGTTTAATGTCTCTTTATGAACAGATGTTTATTCAATATGGTGTAAGGACTGCTCAGGTAAGTTATCACACTAACATTTAATTAACACAAAAATATTAATGAGCAAATGTCTAAGAAAAGTGACGTCTCTCTCTCTATATATATATTTAGTCCTAAGTCTACCTTGACCAAGCAGATCTATGATCAGAAGTGTTTCAGCCTGCATCACTCCTGCTTAAATTGAAATGTAGCATACCTAGGAGTACACTACCCAATGTACACTTGTATTTTAAGATAGTAGATTGTGATTCATGAATGATTTGGCTGCTATTTCTATTAGGCTTATCAGCCTGGTAGAGGCTTCCCGTTTGGCACGTGCAAGTTGGTGATGTAACCTCAATTGATATGCACAGCAAGAACCACAATGGAAAGTTGTTTAGAAAATTAGAAGAGTGAGGGCACAGCATGGATTAGTTGATGTTTTAAATTAATAATTAAATTAGTGTTTTAAAAATTTAACTAAGAATAATTATGAAGTGAAGAAAAACATAATTTCAGTAACTACAGACATGTTCCAATCTTATTATGTTCTCATTAGCAAAGCACAGGCTTCACTCTACTTGCTTCAGTAGTGATGGAAGAATCCCTACCATACACTGGTTGTCTTTGAAAAATAGAATTATTTAGAGAATAAATTACTCAGATGCCATCTACCAAGAAAAATAGGTCATCATATAAATATAATTGGGTCAGTGTTAATATAATTAATGCAGGGAGAACTATAAACTGAAAGAGCTAAAACAGATAATATTTTTATATTTAAAATTCTTCTTTTATCAGACCAAAATCCTTATTGTTGTTAACAGTGACATAGACTTTCAGTTTAAAGTTCACAATGCAAGGTTAGTTTTATGATAAGCTTTTAATAATAATAATGATAATGTGTTTATCAAAGTTTTGGAGAAAAGGTAAATATTTAATAATATTCAGTCAAAAAAGGGAAGAGAGAAAAAATTTTCTTCCATAATTGTGTGTGTGTGTGTATTTAACGGTTATGAGTTTATCAATCATCGTTACCTATTTCCTCACATCATTTTATTGATGTGAGGAATCACACGTTTGTCATCAATCTTTGGACAGTAATAGGTTCCATTCTCAGTGATGAAGAATGCTGATCAATTGAGAATATTTAGTTCAAAGAACAAAAATCCTGGATGTATAAACCTAACAGGCATGGCTTTGTGGTTAAGAAGTTTATTTCTCAACCATGGCATTCCTGGTTCAGTTCCACTTCACAGCACCTTGAGCAAGTGACGTCTATCCTAACCATGGGTTTGCAATACCTTTTGTTTAAAACTTGGCAAAAAGAAATGTAATGAAGTCCATTTTATGCTATTTTTGTTGGTTTTTATGTCTGTTTTTCATATCAGCATACATTACATAAAACTTGTTGCCAAAGATTTTCAATGGGTGCATGCTCTTCCTGTCACTAATCCTTACCTATTTTCTTCTAAGTGAGGCATTTTTTTTATTTTGCTGGCTGTCTCACATTGAAAGCTGAAACAATTGACTTTTGCTTATCAGAAAATCATCGTCATCATCGTTTAATGTCTGCTTTCCATGCTGGCATGGGTTGGATAGTTTGATATGGAGCTGACTAGATTCCAGCTGTCTGTCGAGGCATGGTTTCTCAGGCTGGATGCCCTTCCTAACACCAACCACTTAATGGAGTGTGCTGGGTGCTTCCTACGTACCACTAGCACAGGTGCATTTATGCAGCACCATAGTGGAAGTATTACTTGAGCTGAACTGACTGTAGGTCTGCAACAACATGAAATCTAAACTTGATATTTCATTGGATTGCAGTGCAGGTTTCAAATTCAGCCAGGAACTGCACCAGTGTATCTTCTCTTAAATCACCATCACTGAAAGAAGAAACCTTCCATAATGTCCAAGCAATACAATGGATTTTATAAGACAATGATTCGATCTAAATTTTAATTTTTTGTAGGTGTTAGTGACCAAACCTGACTTCAGCAATGAAGAAAGCCGTAAGAATTTGCATAGTACCCTATCAGAGTTGATTCGATTAAACATCATCCCAATATTAAATGCAAATGATGCTGTTGCCCCACCACCAGAGCAAGATAAAGACCTCTCTGGGGTAAGTTTTATCGTTACAATATTTTGTTACCTGGTTGTTTTTCTTATTGTTTTGTTGTTTTAATGTGTAGAACCACATTATTAATTACTGCAGTGAATTACTGTGCAATGAATTACTTCTACTTCTACAATGTACAAAATATCTTCACAATCTTTTTATGCAATTTCCAAAAGTATTTCATTCTAAAAATATAATAGTTTCTTTTCTTTTTTTTATCATTAAATCGCTACGAGGGTCCACCCAGGTGAAATAGGAACTGAAGGGATCTCTTGACAGAAAATGCTTAGGAACCATTGAACTAGTTTCTGTGATGTAACTGTCATTTCTAAGCTCTTACTGTTGTTTTACTGTATTTGCTGAGGTTGTGAAGGCAAATGGCTTAGTGGTTAGATTATTCAGGTCACAATCATAAGGTCATGAGTTCAATTTCTGGAGATACATTGTGTCCTTGAGCAAGACACTTTATTTCACATTGCTCCAGTCCACTCAGCAGGCAAAAATGAGTAGTACCTGTATTTCAAAGGGCCAGCTTTGTCGCACTCTGTGTAATGCTAAATCTCCCCTGAGAACTGCATTAAGGGTACACTCGTCAGTGGAGTACTGCCTTTAGTCGAACAAATCCACCCTTGGACTCATTCTTTGTAAGCCTGGTACCTATTCTGTCGGTCTCTTTTGCTGAACTGCTAAGTTACAGGAACGTAAACACACCAACATTGGTTGTCAAGCGATGGTGGGGGGACAAGCACAGACACACACACACAAATATATACATACATACATATATATGTGTGTGTGTGTGTGTGTATATATATATATCATCATCATCATCGTTTAACGTCCGCTTTCCATGCTAGCATGGGTTGGACGATTTGACTGAGGACTGGTGAAACCGGATGGCAACACCAGGCTCCAGTCTGATTTGGCAGAGTTTCTACAGCTGGATGCCCTTCCTAACGCCAACCACTCAGAGAGTGTAGTGGGTGCTTTTACGT
>NC_069002.1:16480840-16490840 GCF_001194135.2 Octopus bimaculoides
CATCTGCCACAAACAAAAACTAACTTGCTAGTTAACCTGCCTTTGATGTTGCTGCACCTCTTATGTGTCCATAGCTTGCACTGGGTACATCTTATAGAGTTACTACCTACTCCTTTTCTACATACTGAGCAGGGCCATCTACCTGAAGGGGTTTGTGTTTTATATATATATATATATATATATATATATATATACACGATGGGCTTTTTTCAGTTTCTGTCTACCAAATGCACACACAAGGCTTTGGTCAGCCCGAGGCTATAATAGAAGACGCTTGCCCAAGGTCTTACACAGTGGGAATGAACCTGGAATCATGTGGTTGTGAAGCAAGCTTCTTACCACACAGCCACGCCTAATTTAACTTTATATAGAAATACGTGTGTTGTTTGTAATGCAAACCTTTGATATTAACACTTGTAATATACATACATTCATGAATATGTGTGTGTGTATGTGTGTGTATCTACACACACACACACACATGTGCGTGCATGCATACACACATACATACACACACACATGCACATACACATGCACACTCATGCATATTCATACACTCACTCATATACCATTACATTATAGTACGCTGCATTATGTCAGCCTACACACTGTTCCACTACAGCCATCACACTTTTTTGCATTAAAAGCAAAGACAAGCATCACAATTGTTGCAAGACTTTCAGTTTCATATACACAACACTAGCAGCAGCAGAAGAAGAAGAAGAAGAAGACTAATTAATGATCAATTATGTAATTGATAATTATTTATATTGACCAATATTCTTTATTTCTATTGAAATCAAATGAAACTTTAAAATATTTTCAAGAAGAATTTTTGTCATTCCAGTTTACAGATTCTGTCTCTAAACTAACCAATTCCAAATGATATCTTAGAAACAACAGTTACACATTCTTTAATCTAGACTTCTTTAGCATGTTTTCTCATGTACTCTGTTTTACAGTTTCTATTCTCTCACTAATCAGCACGTCCCATTTTTTAGGTATATATGAATGCAGCAGAGCAGGTGAGGAACTGTGTTTATAGAAATGGCAAATAAGAAGAAGAAAGGGTTGCAATTTTAGTAAAAAAATTGCTATTTATAATGAAAACAGAACTTAAATATGAGAAAATCAAATTTCTTTTTATATATGGCAAGAAAATTGCAATGAAAACTATTCCAAAAAAATATTTGGGTTTTATGAAGAATTTCACAATGTCTGAGATATTAGTTTATAACTAATCATGTGTCTGTAGATAATATTTTGGTTACAGTTGTTGGTCACAAGTTTAAGGACCAACTAATATAATGACTCTAGCTCTGGTGAATAAAGATTTTGAAATTAAAAAAGATTAGGATCAGAATTTGGCATTAGATTATCAGAATAAATGTGCTTTTATTATTAAAAGACAATAAAGTGGTGAGCTGGCAGAATCATTGGCATGCTGGGTGCAAAGCTTAGTGGCATTTCATCTGTCCTTATATTATGAGTTCAAATTCCACCAAGGTTGACTTTGCCTTTCATCCTTTCGGGGGTTGATGAAATAAGTACCAGTTATGCACTGAGGTCAATATGATTGACTCCCCTTTCCCTGAAACTTTCAGGCCTTGTGCCTTTAGTAGAAAGGATTATTAAAATATGGTAAGAAGGTGAGTTGGCAGAATTGTTACCATGCTTAGTAGAATGCTTATCAGCATTTTGCCCCTCTTTATGTTCTGATTTCAAATTCTGCTGAGGTTGACTTTGCCGTTCATCCATTTGAGGGTCAATGAAATAAGTACCAGTCAAGTACTGGGGGTTGATGGAATTGACTTTTCCCTTCCCCAAAAATTTCAGGCCTTGAGCCTGTAGTAGAAAGGGTTATTGAAAGATCATTTTTCTGGTACTTATATTACTTATTATCTTTTTAATTTATGTGGAATGGTTTTTGTTGGAGCGATTGTTTTCAGAGACAAAACCACTGTCCATTTACTTTAATAAAATGTAATAAATTTGAAAGTTGAGTCTTTCACGCTGCTTTTTAAAGGCGTTAACCCTACAAATGAAATTAAATAGTTCGCAGCCGGAACCTGCACCTTAAAAGCATATCAAGTGAGGTCTGTCCACTTTGCTGTTCACACGAACAATCTGTAGGGTCTAAAATTAAGTCTGGATACTGTCACATTTAGTAAAAGAGAAATAAATATTTTCATGGATAGGAAGCTAAGTCCTTCATGGAAGACTTTCTCAAAACCTTATATTATATGCTAATAATCTACCATCATTGATATTATGTATATGTGTGAGGTTAAGTCTAGACAATGTCACATTGAATAAGTAAGAAATAAATGTTTCCATGGAATGGAGGCTAGTCCTTCACAGGGGACTTTCTCAAAGCCTTATATTACATGCTTAATAATCCAGCATAATTGATATTAATGATTTTTGGAACTCTGTGGAAATGCAGTAGATGAGTGGATTTGTATAGAAAGACTTTAGTTCTTGAATAATGAACCAATAATCCTGAGGATTAGCAAACAGAGTACCAGTTATGCAATGGTGGGGATTTAATAAATCCTTTGCTAAAATAGACCAGTTTTTACAATAAAAAATATTAAACAATATAATATACCATTGTTCTTATCGTTTAGGGAAGAGATACACAGTTTTATGGAATATCTTTGTTCTTGGAAATCCAGAAAAATATAAAAAAAGAAAATTGCAAAATTGTTTTGAAATAGAACCCTTCTACTTTCTTTTCTATTTGTTATTCTAGAAACAAAAAATTGGTGAATTAAGTCCTGGTTATGGTTTTAGTTGTCCCTTGAGATATCAAAAAAAAACCCCTTTGTTTCAGATAACAACAAACTGAGAAGGAAATTATTTTAATAAATGATACATGAAAATTTTTATTAAAATATTTTAAAAATAGAGGTGTTTGGGAAAGGGTCCTGTCTTTAATATCCTTTTATTACTACTACATTGACTAATACTGCTACTACTAAACTACTTCATAGTTTTCTGAACCAATTGTTTCCTCTACATGAAAGTTGGATAGCATTGAGGTCAGCTCAACATCATTATATATATATATATATATATATATATATATACACACACACACACACACATACACATGTATATATATATATATATACATATGTATGTATGTATATATGTACATATGTATGTACGTATCATTATCATCATCATCATTTAATGTCCCTTTTTCCATGCTGGACATGGTTTGGACAGTTTGATAAGAAAAGACGAACCAGAGGGCTTAACCAGGTTCTATGTCTGCTTTGGCATGGTTTCTACAGCTGGATGTCCTTCATAATGCCAACCAGTTTGCAGAGTGTACTGGGTGCTTTTTATGTGGCACCAACAGCAGTGAGGTTGCCACTGCTGTATATAGGTAAGCAGAGTTAGCAGTTGGAATAAGGGATAAGAATATCTGTTCCTTCCACTGGTATCATTTACCTATGTTTACCCTAGGCATGGGTATGTAAGCACACTATGCTCATAATGTGCAGGTAATAACAGAATAAACAAAAGTTTATCAGGAATCGAATTTAAATAAGCAGAAAATGGAGAAAACTCTTGATCAACAAACAAACAAATTGACCAACATCTGTTAATTATTTTTTACATAATAATTAAACATAAGATAACATTTCTTATAGATAAAGACCACCAGTTAATTAACTATGGTGCTTAATTAACTATAGATAAAGACCACCAGTTAATTAACTATGGTGCTCCCACCTACCTAGAGTAGTGATCTGTAAGTAGATAGCAGTACCATAATTCTTTGGTTTGTAGGGTACTGAATTAAAATAATGGGGAAGCTACCTTCATTCATCCAATATTCTATCCATGGGGAAATCTATTTCTCATCTTTTTAATGCTTTAGAAGTTGTCGTTGTTTGCTGAACCCAATGGAACTTTGTGGTCTGGAAAAAATTAGCAGAAGAGTTAGTTCTGGCTGTTATATTTCAGCAAATTCTATAATTTTGTGTCAGTACTGTACAAGACTTTTAACAAGTTCTGTGGCTCAAGCTCAAATGAAATAGTTTGTGATTTTGATTGTAAACCATAATTCAAAGTGATTCATTTGACAGGTGAATATAATTAACTTGTCTGGTTTTAATGAATTTGAACCTGTACTTGAGTTGTCTCTTTCATTCTATCTCTTCTTCAACATCTACAATTTCCTCTTTTCATCTTCATTCATTGACTATTTACCCCATTCATTTAAATTTCCTTCAATGTACCCATCTTTTCACCACCTACAGCCCTTTCATATCTCACCCTTAAAGAAAATGTACTAAACAGTTTAAACCAGTATTACATGTACCCCTAATTATTCAGTCTTCCTTAACAGTTGCCTTACCCCCTGTTCTCCCTTCAACTACTAACCTGGATGAATTCAAACTGAACAATAACCGCATTAATTTTGCTAATTTATTCATAGAGGACCAAAAAATATTTATAAGTTCTGTTGTCCCTTCTTTTCAGAAAAAGAAAAAGATATCTAAACTATAAAGGAATCATGTAAAAAAAGTAACTTAATTAATTAAAGAAGCTAAAATCTGTAATCAAATGAAATGGATTATAGTTTTTTGTTTGTTTTTTACACTAATCAACTTAATCTTTATAGGGTTGAACATTTTATAGAGTGTTTACATTTCTACAAATGAATTAATTAGTTTGATCTCTGATCGTCATCAGGTAGCTTCTCCTGGATTTGAACTCTGAATCTTGATTTTTGAAACCGAGTCATAACTGTACATAGGTCATTGGTCTAATGGATAAAACCAGCATTTTTTGGGGGGGAATGTTGGTTCCTAGTTCAAACCTAGCCTTGTACATTTCCAGCAATAAAACTTTGAATGATACCTGGAGATCAATCATTGCCAAACTGATTGAAATGTAAAAATCGATTTCCATTAATTTCATTGCTGAATATATAATTGAAATTATCAGCTAAATTAAACTGCTTATTGAATTAGTAAGTGGTTGAGTATTCCATAGACATGTGTATCATGAACATAATTCTCAGCTAGAATCTATATAGCTCAGCAACAAGGCTAGAATTTTAAATTCCGGATTCACTCCATCTCAAGGCTTCCACACAGTTTCCATCTCTTTAATTTCAATCACAAGACTCAGGGCAGCCTTAGGCTCTGGTAACTAACACTCAATATATCACACAGTGTGATTGAACCCAGGACCTTGTAACTGAAATACAATGGAGATGTAGATACTGGAAAATATTTCACCATTAAAACTGAGGTTAATTGTCAGAAAAATTAGTCTCCTTAAACTTGAATATTTCAATTAAGAATTATTGAATATCAACAATAGCACACACACACACACACACACACACACACACACACACACACACACACATATGTAATGGTAAGATCCAAGGGTCGAGGTGTAGGAAGTTAGTAAGCTTCAAGCAATCCGTGCTGAGACCCCCTTCGGTCATGACTGACCATGGGATTGCACCTAGAGAGTTACCCTCCGAGGCACAAGTCCGGGCAAGGTTGTTTATAGAAGACCAGCATTCACCCATGCATACCGGTTTCCCCTCTCCATGCCACCGATGTTATCCAAGGGAAAGGCAAAGGCCGATACAGCTTGGCACCAGTGATGTCACAACTCATTTCTACAGCTGAGTGGACTGGAGCAACATGAAATAAAGTGTCTTGCTCAAGAACACAACATACAGCCCGGTCTGCGATTCGAACTCACAAACTCGCAATCGTAAGCTCGACGCTCTAACCACTGAGCCATGCGCAATCCGTAGAAGATACAAAGAGCAACTTTCAGGTACAATAGTGGTGTATTGGTTCAGAAGGTTGTGAATTTTTCCTGAATCGAAGTACGATAAGCTGAAAAAATTAAATTTTATAGTCGATGGTTAACAACTGGGGCTGTTATATGAGCAAATAAACATTAAATATTTAGGGAATGGAGTAGATAAACTCTAGACTACATATGCTTCAGAGCTCATGGAACTTAGGAAATAGTAAAATTATCCAAGCAAGGGGTAGAATGCAAGCTACTCTTCAGGCTGAGGATAACTTGGTTGCATGAATTCACAACCTACTGCACCAATAAATCACTATAGTTCTTGAAAGGTGTTTTTACATATCTTCTGCAAACTGCTTGAAGCTACACACACACACACGTATGTATATATACAGTGTATGTTTATCTGTATGTTAGTTTAGTGGACCACAAAACCATGAGATCAAAACTTACAGTCGCCATTGTATTAGGACATGATTGTCTTTGCCTGTCTAACAAGTTCCAATCTTATTTCATCACTAATTAACTAATTAACTATGAAAGAATGTATGTGTTGAAAATGATTATATGAATGTTGAAAAATAAGTAAAAATAAAAATCTAAAAAATAAGTAAAAACAAAGAATATAAATAAATGTTTCCAAAATATGTTGGTAGAATTTTAATAAAAACTCCTTTCTGGAAATTTTAATTTAAAGTTAATGAAAATGTTCAGAGTTGTTGGAGAGTAAATCATCAACTTTATGCAAATAAATATACTCTATTACTTGTACTGAGTTCAATATACATGTATAATGTATTTCTCTCTGTCTCTCTGTCTCCATATATATATATATAATATTTGTAGCCACTTTAACATGGCTGTCTGTTCGATTGGACTCTACTGCGATTTTTTAACCCCAAGAGGACATCTCCTCTAGCTGATTAACAATGCACAGCTGCATCCGGTGAAATTGCAAGAGGGGAGCAAACCCCTACCATCTCCTAGCGATGGGACCAGTAGACGAGTCCTGGTTTCGGGCTATTTCTGCCACTCTTCAGTACTGGACACCGCATCTGCTAGAAATGATAGCAGCTCACTTCTGCACGCAATATATACATTTCAAGCAAACACACAGTCACTGATTTTACAACAAGCAAAAATGCTAGTTCTAAACTCTCACTAAGAGATCAGCGCAGTAGTTGTACTGACAATTAATATTCGTGGCCACTTTAACATGGCTGTCTGTTCAAGCAGACTCTATGTATCTATATATAATATATCTCTGTCTTTCTCTCTCTGTATATATAAATATATATATAGTTTTAGGGAAAAGAACCAAGGTTCATGAACTCATTGATGAAAATCCACTGTCACCTTGGTTCTTTTCCCTAAAACTATATATATATATATAGATATATTTTATACTGTGAAAATTAATTTAATTTTAATTTTTAATAAATTGAATTTAATTGAGTTTTTACCTGTAAATTTGGATTTTTATCCCTAATATTATATATGTGTGTGTGTGTGTGTGTGTATGTATGTATGTACGTATGGATTTGTGTGCATGTGAGTGTGTTGATTTTGCTCATTCCCAAAAGAAACAGCAAGACCAACATCTTTTGCCAAATCTGTCACAGATTGAGAAGAATTTTTTAACCAAATAAATTTTATCTGTCTTTAATAGAGAAAAACATTGTTTCTTGATTTTCCAAGTTTCATTGAACATAGAAAAACATATTTGAATTCTTCCTAAAATTCTTTACCATTTTCTAGGTTATTAGTCTGAAAGACAATGACAGTTTGGCTGCCCGTTTAGCTGTGGAAATGAACTCTGATATTCTTATATTAATGTCAGATGTCAATGGATTATACACCAGTCCACCAGGGACTGAAGGTTCTCGTCTTGTCCACACATTTTCTCCTACAACTGACAATACTTCTGTGGTATTTGAAGGAAAATCCAGAGTTGGTCTTGGTGGCATGGAATCAAAGGTATGAAGAATTTACTCTCTTTTATTGAAATAGGATGCTGTTAATTTAGCAGACAATATTCTACTCGGAAATTTTGGCCATTGTGTGAATGATCCTTAGAAATTATTTTCATTGTTATTTCATTAAAAAATGCATCTTTAGATTAACAGGTGTCTATGCTAGGGATAGATATCTGTTATCACACCTGAATGAAGGTGAAGCTCATTTTGGGTGGTGGGAAATTAAATTAATTTTTTTCTATCAAAATAATGAAGACACTGTGTGTGAGAGGTGTCAATTGTCGTCATCATCGTCGTCGTCGTTTAACGTCCGCTTTCCATGCTAGCATGGGTTGGACGATTTGACTGAGGACTGGTGAAACCAGATGGCTACACCAGGCTCCAATCTGATTTGGCAGAGTTTCTACGGCTGGATGCCCTTCCTAATGCCAACTACTCAGAGAGTGTAGTGGGTGCTTTTACGTGTCACCCGCACAAAGGCCAGTCAGGCAGTACTGGCAACGGCCACGCTCAAGATGGTGTATTTTATGTGCCACCTGCACAAGAGCCAGTCCAGGGGTACTGGCAACGATCTCGCTCGAAAATCCTACGAAGGCCAGTCAGGCGGTACTGGCAATGGCCACGCTCAAAATGGTGTATTTTATGTGCCATCCGCACAAGAGCCAGTCCAGGGGCACTGGCAACGATCTCGCTCGAAAGTCCTTAGACATGCCACGGGCACAAGTGCCAGAAAGGCGATGCTGAGCACAGGTGCCATCACAAATTCGCTTTCGCTTTCCCCAATAAGTCTTCGCAAGCTAACAAAGTAATTGTCTATTTTAATTACCAGGTGAAGGCCGCTACATGGGCTGTGCAGAATGGTGTGTCTGTAGTGATCTGTAATGGTACAGAAGAAAAAGCTTTGTTAAACATTATCAAAGGCAAACAAGTTGGAACATTTTTCACAACAGCTCAGGTGACTGGAACACCTGTAGAACTGCAAGCCATGCAAGGTAAGAATTTTGTTGTTGTTGTTGTTGTTTGTTGTTGTTGTTTAACCCCTGGTTATTCTGATAGAGCAGCTCTTAGATCAAAGGGATCCTGTCTTTTGTGAGGTATCCAGAACCACCTTATCTATTTCACCCTCCCTCCTATTTAGATCCCTCTCAAATCTCTGCCTTAAAAACTGTATCTTTGCCTTTTTTTAAGATTGAAGTAATTGATTTGAAGGAAATTTAGTTACTATTTTTAGCAATTTAAATGGCCATGTAGAGGGTCCTTTGTAGGCTCAGACTAATGATGTAGAGATAGAGCTCTTGAATTTCATGGTTTCATATGTATATATATATCTATATCTATATATATATATATATATATATATATTTGCCATTGTCATGCTTTTCCATGCTGGCATGGGTCAGAGGGAATTTATTGTGGTAGATTTTTCTATGGCTTGATGCCTCACCTGTTTCAATGAAGGTAATATTTCCTTTGGCCAGATGGTAAAGGAAGGTAATGTTTCCATGGACGAATGGAACAAAGGATGCTGGTTCACAATCATCACATGATGTCCAGACAAAGGCCTACACACACACACACACACACGCATTTTCTTTTATCCTTTACTTGTTTCACTCATTTGACAGCAACCATGTTGGAGCAGTGCTTTGAAGGATTTTAGTCAGACCTCAGGACTTTACTTTTTTTAAAGCCTCGTGCTTATTCTATCAGTCAATTTGGCTGAACTGCTAAGTTACAGGGATGTAAACACACCAACACTGGTTGTCAAGCAGTAAGTGGGGACAAACACAGACACAGAGACACACACACATAGATATATATATCAGGCATGTGCCATCAGTAATTACTCACGGTAGATATTTGGTGACATTTATGTAGTAAAACACAAAAAATAAGTGAAACACAGGCACATGACTAAGTTGAAGGCAGACTCACTTCTGCTTTTATAGTTCATAAAGAAAACATTGTTGTAGGAATGTACACTACATTTGTACTACAGCAGTTCTGTGCATAGCTTTAATACTGAGATTAAGAGACAGGGGCAAATTATGCCCAACTAATCTACAAAAAAATAAGATATTTTGCATTTTATGCCCAGTAATCAGAGTAACCTTCACAATTTTATTGAATTAGGTGCATATTTTGCCATAAAAGGAAAATATTACTATCGGTCTATTTTATTCAGGGTAAGCATGTGTACATATGATGGACTTCTTTCA
>NC_069002.1:16495840-16497069 GCF_001194135.2 Octopus bimaculoides
GATGTTTTTATAGTGATCAAATGTTTGTTCTGTGAGCCACACATCAGGTGTCGAAGTGACTGCATAGCAATGCGAGATGATGTGTTTTGCTCAGGAACACAACACACCACCCAGTCCAGGAATTGAAACCACAATCTTATGATTATGAGCACAGCACCCTAACTACTAGGCCATGTGCATTTACACAAACCTGTTGTACTGTTTTATTTATGTCATTATATTTTGGAAATGTCTTTTAGGTTGCAGCTCTTGCCATTGCCAGTGCCAATGGATTGTTGTTAAAAGGTGGCAAAGAAGCTTCAAATAGTAACAAACTTTTACAAGAATTGGTGCAAGATGCACTGGAACCTTACGTACCAAAGGAGACAGTGTCGCTTGTAAGTATTGAAGCATTTCCTTGCATATTTCTCAGGGGATGGGGTATATGGTCATCTGCATGTGTGTGTTTTTCCATATATGTACTTGAATGTTTATGCGTATGCCTTCAATTATTTTACATGTTTTAAACCTTAATATATTGCTTAATGTTACCTTATATATGGGACTCCTGGTATGTTTGTATATGAGTGTATATATAGAAGATATGAGGAGTTTAGGTCAAGGTAACCCTAAAACTCCAACGGAGTTACAAGTGCTGGCACTTTGTATTAATTAACAACTTAATTAAAAATAATGAATTTCATGGCTTTTTTTTAATGATTTATGTGTGTAAACGATGTCAAGACATAGATGGGAAGTCACAAACACACACACAATATTATACTGTAAATATATATATATATATATATATATATATACACAGTGTTACATTGTACTAATTGTTTTGTGTTAATTACTTTGTGCTGTAATGATTGAAAAGAAGATCAACGACAAATATTTCCACTGAATCAACACTCAACCAAATTATGAAATGTGATGATATATCAGGCAGTGACTAATCTAATCCTTCTTATTATATCAAGCAGTGACTAATCTAATCCTTCTTAATGTATCAGGTGGTGACTGATCTAATCCTTCTTAATGTATCAGGTGGTGACTGATCTAATCCTTCTTAATGTATCAGGTGGTGACTGATCAAATCCTTCTTAATGTCTCAGGGATGACTAATCTAATCCTTCTTATTATATCAAGCAGTGACTGATCTAATCCTTCTTAATGTATCAGGTGGTGACTGATCTAATCCTTCTTAATGTATCAGGTGGTGACTGATCTAATCCTTCTTAATGTAT
>NC_069002.1:16497148-16499384 GCF_001194135.2 Octopus bimaculoides
AATCTAATCCTTCTTAATGTATCAGGTGGTGACTGATCTAATCCTTCTTAATGTATCAGGTGGTGACTGATCTAATCCTTCTTAATGTATCAGGTGGTGACTGATCAAATCCTTCTTAATGTATCAGGTGGTGACTGATTTAATCCTTCTTAATGTATCAGGTTGTGACTGATCAAATCCTTCTTAATGTCTCAGGGATGACTGATCTAATTCTTCTTAATGTATCAAGTGGTGACTGATCAAATCCTTCTTAGTGTCTCAGGGATGACTGATCTAATTCTTCTTAATGTATCAGGTTGTGACTGATCAAATCCTTCTTAATGTCTCAGGGATGACTGATCTAATTCTTCTTAATGTATCAAGTGGTGACTGATCAAATCCTTCTTAATGTCTTAGGGATGACTGATCTAATCCTTCTTAATGTATCAGGTGACGAGTGATCTAATCCTTAATGCACTGGGATGTCTTATCTAATTTTTCTTAATGTATCAGGGAACGACTGACCTAATTTTTCTTAACGTATCAGGTGACGACTAATCTAATACTTCTTAATGTATCAGGGGAAGACAGATTGAATCCTTCTTAATATTTATCTCTTCAGGTGAGTCGACGAGAAGACATTGAAGACTTGATGACACTTGATGAATATATTGATCTTGTTATTCCAAGAGGATCTAATGAACTTGTATCCAAGATTCAAGATATGAGCAAAGGAATCCCTGTTCTGGGCCACAGTGAAGGCGTATGTCATGTGTATATTGATAAAGATGCTGACCCCGATAAAGTTATTGATATTGGTGAGACTAAAGCCCTCTTTGATTATGGTTTTTGAATTTGATGCTTTGAAAGGATGAATAAATGTTCTTTGTTTATGAGAAAACCCTAAAACTCCAATGGAATTACAAGTGCTGACACTTTGTCTTAATTAACAACTTAATTAAAAATAATGAATTTCATGGCTTTTAATTTCATCAAGTTTTTACCATGTTGAGTAGCTCAGTATGGTTCGTGTGGTGCACAGCAATGTATCCGTGTGCATACACACACATGTGTGTACACACACATGCACGTGCACACACACACACACACACACACACACACACAAGTGAGTGAACAAATGAAAGAAAGTTAGAGTTATATGTATTATGTATTTTAATAACAATTTGTTTCAGTTCCACATGACTTGAAATTTTGTGAGTGCACAGGACACATTCATCATCTCATTGGATGTTGGGAGCTGATTTTGATCTTGGCATCTAAGGAGTTGGGCATGTCCTAACTGCCCATAAAACTTTAAGTTGAGGAACTGAGTCAAACAGTTTATACTACATAAATATAAAACAAGCATTAAAATTTATTGAGTAATTTTTTTTTTTTTTTTGTATACATGGAAACTTTTCAGTAAAATGTGATTCTCTTTTTTCCTGCAAAACTCACTTTGTGATAAAAATGCACTTATATTTTAACAGAAAAACTTTTATATGAAAACATATATAAATTTGGTGCATTTTCAACCCCAATTTTACCTAATTCTTTATATATATATATATATATATATATATATATATATATATATCTATATATATATATCATCATCATCATCATCATCATCATCATTGTTTAATGTCCACCTTCCATGCTGGCATGGGTGGGATGGTTTGACAGGAGCCAGTCAGGCAGAAACCTGCACCAGATTTCTGTGACTGTTTTGGCAAGAATTTTACAGCTGGATGCCCCTTCCTAACACCAACCACTCAACAGAGTGGACTTAGTGCTTTTTACATGGCACAAGCACAGGTGAAGTCAGTTTTGGCAAGGTTTTTACAGTTGGATGCCCTTCCAAATGCCAACCACTTTACAGTGTGGATGCTTTTTAAGTGGCATCTGCACTGACAGTGTCACCAAACCTGGTACTTATTCTATCAGTCTCTTTTGCCGAACCGGTAAGTTACGGGGACGCAAACACACCACCATCAGTTGTCAAGCGATGTTGGGGGGACAAGCACACATGCACACACACACACACATATATACATATATACGACTGGCTTCTTTCAGTTTCCGTCTACCAAATCCACTCACAAGGCTTTGGTCGGCCTGAGGCTATAGTAGAAGACACTTGCCCAAGGTGCCACACAGTGGGACTGATCCCAGAACTATGTGGTTGGTAAGCAAGCTACTTACCACACGGCCACTCCTACGCCTATGATTGTAATCAATTAATAAATAGATATAG
>NC_069002.1:16499527-16504198 GCF_001194135.2 Octopus bimaculoides
TATATATATATATATATGGTCTACCTATTGTGAAACGGATATGCATGCCAATGAGTAAACCACTTACCTGGCTGTGAAGAGGTTGCTAGTGTCCTCATCACAACCATTTCCTTAGATTCCTGCTTTTACCATAACTGAGACTTGTTCCATTCTTTGTTTCTTTCCAGTGAAAGACTCTAAATGTGATTATCCTGCAGCTTGTAACGCTATGGAAACACTTCTTATACACCGGCAACTCTTCAGATCTGATGTATTTGATAAAATATTTGAAATGTTTAAGTTGGAAAATGTAAGTGTTGACAAATAAATTTTTTGAGAAATTAAACAAAAAAACATAATTGTACTAATGACAATGTGTAAGTGTTGACAATCTGGAATGTGTAAGTGTTGATAGCCTGGAATGTGTAAGTGTTGACAGTCTGGAATGTGTAAGTGTTGACGGTCTGGAATGTGTAAGTGTTGATAGCCTGGAATGTGTAAGTGTTGATGGAGGAATGTGTAAGTGTTGACGGTCTGGAATGTGTAAGTGTTGATGGAGGAATGTGTAAGTGTTGACGGTCTGGAATGTTTAAGTGTTGACGGTCTGGAATGTGTAAGTGTTGATGGAGGAATGTGTAAGTGTTGATGGTCTGGAATGTGTAAGTGTTGACGGTCTGGAATGTGTAAGTGTTGACGGTCTGGAATATGTAAGTGTTGACGGTCTGGAATGTGTAAGTGTTGACGGTCTGGAATGTGTAAGTGTTGATGGAGGAATGTGTAAGTGTTGACTGTCTGGAATGTGTAAGTGTTGACGGTCTGGAATGTGTAAGTGTTGATAGTCTGGAATGTGTAAGTGTTGATGATCTGGAATGTGTAAATGTTGATGGTCTGGAATGTGTAAGTGCTGATGGCCAGGAATTATGTGTAAGTGTAGATAATTGTTTCAGCTGGAATGTGTAAGTGTTCCTGCTTGCATCATGTTAGCAACCGTTTTCACATCCTATGTTACAGGTAAAAGTTCATGCTGGTCCTCGTTTAACAAGCCTGCTGAAGTTTGGCCCTTCTCCAGCAGTTCGAATGAATATGGAATACAGTTGTTTAGAGTGTGCTGTTGAAATTGTAGACGATGTCGATGACGCTATTTCTCACATTCACAAATATGGTAGCGCTCACACAGAGACTATCCTCACAGAGAATGGTAAGAGGAACTTTGACATACATTTTTATTTATTTTATTCTTTTACATGTTTCAGTCATTTGACTGTGGCCCTCATGGAGCACCACCTTAAAGGGTTTTAGTTGAATAAATCGACCCCAGGACTTATTCCTGTAAGCCTAGTACTTATTCTATTGGGTTTTTTGCTGAACTGCTAAGTTACAGGGATGTAAACACTCCAACATTAGTTGTCAAGCAATGGTGGTGGAACAAACACAGACACACATACATACACATATACATATATGACAGGCTTTTTTCAGTTTCCATCTACCAAATCCACTCATAAGGCTTTGCTCAGCCTGAGGCTACAGTAGAAGACACTTGCTCAAAGTGCCACACAGTGGAACTGAACCCTTGACTATGTGGTTAGGAAGTAAGATTCTTAATTTTTCACGTTTTAGTCAGAAAAGGAAGGGCTCTTTTTAGGGCCTCTGAGACTGGAAAGAAGAAGATGACCTGGCTTGAATGGCTGAAATAAATTGGACTTCACTAAACCCACCCAATGACCACTGATAGTGTTCACCAATCTAGAATTGGAATCGACTCTCTGACTTTCTAATTAGCTTTTACATGGATTCTGCTGACTGGTTTTTTATTCTCCAGGCTTTGTTCCATTGGGGACTGTGATAGAAGAACACTGTTGGCTATAGTATCATGGAGTGGGATTGAACCAAGAACCAGGGTGGGAGTTATTCTCAAACTAGTGACCTAGTCTGATTACTTGCAACAGCCTGGATTCCATTGAAGACACCCCAAAACCAGCTGTTGATGTTAGACCAAGCAACATCTCTGCCATCACCAAACCAACCCTCATTAAAGTGTAAGAGGTTGATAGTAACAATAGAGACATTAGTCTCTCTCTATCACCTTTTAACAAAATTATATATTAAGAAACAGTAAAACAATTAACAACATAATAAAAATAAGTTTTATTTTGGTGATGCTTGGTTTTACAAATCCTGTGTCATTCAGCTTAGCAGCCGCTGGTTAATTTGTGATCAGCATTTGCATATTAAGAGCTTCGTTGAGGCATGCCAAAGGAGCAAGTAGTTGTCACGTCGAAAGCATCACGTTAAAGAAGCTTAGAAAATGCGCGAAGCGCTTTAAGTACTGGTTTTACTACTCATGCACACTCGAGGGGCTTCCGGGAAGGCAAGTCCCTTGCGCATGCGTAGATTGTACTTCCTTAATGGCGGCCATAATTTCGCGCCTCTACAAAATAAACTTCTGATCAATAGTGTTCCAATCATGATCATCCTATATTACTTTGTCAGACATAATATGCAAATATAGTGTGATATGTCAGAGATTAGGTTGTTATTTCTAGCAGGTTAAGCAACTGTGTAAGAACGGCATTTTTAACTTGTAATTATTGTTGCTGTTGGTGTCTGTAAAACCAATTCCATAGTGTCTGGTTAAGTCAGCCATTTGAAAACCTTGGGATTCTGAATGTTGAGTTCCTATCTTTGGAGAACTGTGAAGATGATGTGTTCTTTATTGTGTAAACATATTCATTGGTTTCTCTCAAAGAGTCGATCTTGTTTCTCCAGATTTCAAGTCAAGTGAGACACTTGGAGCATTGCTTTTGTGTCTACAGCTTCCTCTATTCTCTCTCTCTCTCTCTCTCGCTCACACACACCTACACACACCCACACAGAATATATCTAGGACTACATTAACCATTGGGTTCTTCCATTTTATTTTTAAGGATAGGTTGGAATTTGCGATTTTAGGGACATCTGGTCGTTAATTCTAGCAAATCGATTGACCACGTGTAAACAGTAGTAGAATGATGATATCGTTAACCACTTGCTAAGTTGACGAAGCCAATAGAAAATGTTTATGAAAGTTGTAAGGAATTATTTCCCTTGACACGGTTATCCCCCTTGAGATATTATTTTCCTTGACATGGTTATATTCCCATTGACATGGTAATTTACTTTTATATCCTACAGAAATAATGTTTGTAAATGTCGACTGTTTTTTGTCGCAGCTTGACAAAGGAATTCCTTGTCCAAGGGCCCGGGAACAGGGGGTGCATGGGGCACACTTGCACCCCCTAAAATTTTGTTGGGGTGCAAAATTCAATATTGCACCTCCTACTTACCTTTCTCAGGCTTAGAAAATAGTGTTTAAAAATTGATCTGCAGAAAGCTAGTTAAGTTAGATTTCTTCACAAAACAAGAACAAAACACTAAAATAAATAAAAAGAAAATTCCCCAAATCCCTAGAAAGATATATTACTGAACTAAAGCATCATCCTCATCATCAACATCATCTTTTAACGTCCGCTTTCTATGCTGGCATTGGTTGGATGGTTTGAATAAGGACTGGCAAGCCAGAAGGCTGCACCAGGCTCCAAGGCTTCTACAGCTAGATGCCCTTTCTAATGCCAACCACTCCGAGAGTATAGTGGGTGCTTTTTACATGGCACCAGCACAGGAGCCAGTCAGGTGGCACTGGCATCAACCACTCCCGAATGGTGCTCTTTACATGACACCGGCATGGGACCAGCCGGGTGTCACTGGCATCGACCGTGTTCGTATGGTGCTTTTTACGTGCTAACGGCACGTATGCAAGTCAGGCGGTACTGGCATTGGCTACAACAATGATTTTACTTCATTCAACAGGTTTTCTCAAGCACAGTATATTGCCCAATGATTGAAGGATGCTCTTAAATGGGCCGGTTATGTGCCACTGGCATATCAAGAGACCTTCTTCATCATTGTCATCATGTTCTACTGCCTGCTACTATCCTTAACACAAACAATAGCAACAAGTTCAGCACTGGAAGTCACTCTTCGCTACTAGCACAATTGATGACCCATTAAACTCCACGATCAAGAACCCTTCAGTGTGACTATCCACTTCCTCATTTCCTCTGTATATCATAACTGGCTCATCATCATCATCATTTCCATCATGTTCTACTACTACTACTACTACCCTTAACACAACTAAACAATAGCAGCAACAACAAAATCAACATTGGAAGTTACTCATCAATACTAGAACAATTGATGACCTACAGTTCTATGTATAAGAGATGTGGAATTATGTACATTACTTACATTATTTACAATTGACGGATATTTGTCCTCATCTTGTTTGTTGTTAACACAATTTCCCCAAGACATCTGATGAAGGCTGGAGGGTATATCAGCCGAAACGTTATGTTAATAACAAACAAGATGAGGACAAATATCCGTCAATTGTAAATAATGTAAATTGATGACCAGTTAAACAACAATCTCTAACTCCAGCCAGGTTATTGTGATTCTTCTCAGAATAACACAAGAGATCCATCATCACGATTGTTATCCTATTCTACTGCACAACCATTACCACTATTACTACTACAATTTATGAAGAAGCACTCCTTTATTCCCCAATTGTCCATGTTAATACCTTCTACACATGTAATCCAGAATCCTAAAATCTTTTGCTATCACCATCACAAAAGATTATGTCTC
>NC_069002.1:16504365-16505233 GCF_001194135.2 Octopus bimaculoides
TAATCCAGAATCCTAAAATCTTTTGCTATCACCATCACAAAAGATTATGTCTCTTCTTCCAGGGACTACATGCATTAGCAAAAGCATGACACCAAATTTACAGTCGAGCAATGTAACAATGAAATAGATAATTTTGTTCCATTGGAAAAAAATTGGCCCTAGTTGTCTGAATGACAGAACTATCTGACTAACAAAGAATTTTGAGAGGGCTCTTATATTTAGATTTAGTGCTTTTTGTGTCTCTCCTATCTTGAATGCTGAAGAGAGAGATATACTATCACATACATATGGAAAATTCTGTTCTAAACTTCAACATTAGAGAGAATTTTAGTTCACAAACTGTTAGACACTGTCAGCTTCCAAATATACCACCTTCGAAATCACAAGAAAGAACACTTTATTGTATGAGTGTGATACTCAGAGGTCCTCAACTGTTAAACTGCTTGCCTAAAGTAATCAGAATATCAAAGAAATCTCTACTGAAATATTAAACAAAAAGAAACATTGGATAAACTCCTAACAATAAAACTGGACCAATCAGCCATTGATGGATGCACTCAGAGGAGATTAGCTGCCACCAACTCAATCACAGCCCAACTTCCAGCTATAAAGTGACAACAAAACCGATAGAAAATAAATGAAAGTGGTCCTACAACTAAAACTGCCCAACCGCATGGTTTGGGGTTCAGTCCTATTGTGTGGCAACTTGGGCAAGTGCCTTCTTCTATAGCCTTGGGTGAACCAGAGCCTTGTCAGAGGATTTGGAAGACAGAAATGAAGCCCATCATATTTATATATGCGTATGTGTGTATATACATAATATATATATATACACACATACATGCATGTATATGCATACATACATATA
>NC_069002.1:16505490-16509512 GCF_001194135.2 Octopus bimaculoides
ACACACACACACACACACACACACACACACAGATATATAAATATACATGTATATATATTTTAAATACGTCATCTAATAACATAATGTAATACATATGTACTCTAAGTGCTCAAGTTGGTTTACCATTAAAACTTCAGCTTGAACACCAGCTGAAACAAAGGCGTTTTTGAAGCTGCCTATCAAATGTGGCTATAAGTGTTTCATCATTGAGATAGTAGATATATATTAGAAAGAGAGATGAACAAGTAAAACATGTGGTGTCACTTTAGAGTATGTAATCTATAATTCAAACATAATTACCTAATCACGGATTAAGGTAATAAGGTGCAATAGAATCTTGACAACCCACCAATATTTTTACAAAACATTGTGCATTGGGATCCATTTCTTCAAATAAAACAAGACATTTATCTAAATGAGAAAAAGCCTTTTGCATTTTCTTCAAGAGTCATGTGGTTTAGTGGTTAGGGTGTTGGACTCATGATCATAAGATTGTGGTTTCGATTCCTGGATCAGGCAGTGCGTTGTGTTCTTATATATATATATTCCATAACATCTATCATTTCTTTAGTCCTTAGATCCATTATATCTCTGCATCAACATCTGTACACCATCACGACTTCTAGTAAGTCAGGGAAACTCTGCATGGTTGCTTAACCTTCTAGAAAATAACAACCAGATTTCTTCCAACCACACTCTTACTGTTTTAGAAGGGGGTCAAACAAAGTTGACTTTGTGATTAATAAGATCAATAACTAATATGTAACCATCATCATTATCATTTAATGTCTGTTTTCTTTGCTGGCATGGGTTGGATGGTTTATCAGGAGCTGGCTAGATTGAAGACTGCACCAAGCTTCACTGTCTGTTTTGGCATGGTTTTTACGGTTGGGTGCCCTTCCTAACGCCAACCACCTTACAGAGTGGACAGTGTTTTTTACATGGAACATTGCTATTGTTTTAATGTTCTAATGTTCTGTTTCTCTATTCCACAGCTGCTGTGGCTGAAAGATTTTTAAAAACAGTGGACAGTGCATGTGTTTTCCATAATATTAGCACACGTTTTTCTGATGGATACAGGTTTGGATTAGGTAAGTAACTATATCTCCTCTCTGTTTTGCACAGATTCAGTTATATTAGTTTATTGTTACACTAGTCTACTGTTATTCTAACCACTTATATTTGTCAATATGGAGTAACTAACACACCAATAATATCATCAACAACATTCCAAAATTTTGCTATTGATAACTGACTCAGCAAAATTACATCAGCTTCACTTTTGTAATTAATTAGTTAATTAAGATCTAATCTGGAATTGAAAGAAAATGGTGATAATCTGTGTTATTCATAAATATTCCACAGGAGGAGAGCTTTTTTTTTTTTGAAGAATTTGTTAATTTCATTTTGTGTAATTAATTAGTTGCTTACTTTCAGTTAAATCAGAAATTAAAACAATTATATTATAAATGATGAACCCTTGTTATTTTTTCAGGGGCTGAGGTTGGAATCAGTACAAGTCGTATCCATGCAAGGGGCCCTGTTGGAGTTGAAGGGTTACTGACCACAAAATGGGTCCTAAGGGGAGAAGGTCAAACAGTCTCTGACTTTTCCACTGGGAAACTATCTTATACCCATGAAAGCATTCCAGTCAAGGAATAGTTAACATTGGACTCTAGTGAGTCACATGCGTCTGGTGGAGTTTCCTGGGAACAAGTTTACATGAAAGACAAACACCAACAACATCAAACATAGAAGTGATGATAACAATAACAGCTTTAAGAACAACAAACAACAATGACAACAACAAGCCTCATAATAATGAAAAGTTTGAGAACAGCAACGCTTATGAACAACTATAAATACAAGAACAACAACAGAAGCTGTCACAGTGTTAACAACAGCCATAGCCAAGAACAACTAAACCAACAACCACAAACCAAATTTTTATAAAAAAAACCTCACGAAAACAGTTTTAATAAAGACAGCTGTAACGCTAAGAAGAAGAACAACAACAGTTACAACAATAATTAATTGAATATTGTTATGGTAACACCTTTAGTTTTAATCTACATTAATGTCTGCAGCTAAAATAAAATATGATTTTTTTTTTCCTCCTGATTAAATGAGAAGTGCGTAATTCCAAATAAAGGTGGAATGGATAATTCCAGATAAATGAGGAATGGAAAATTCCGGAGTTACAATATTGACTGGTTCTATACATCAAGTACAGCTTTAAGCAAACTCTCTAGTCATACATGACGATATATTTTACAACTTCCATCCAACAGCTGTTTTCTGTGTCGACTTTGAAAAAGCAAAAATTTACTTTGAAATTCTTTAAAAACAACAAAATTATGTAATTAAAAACAATTATTTTTTGGAGTTAAGCCATTCATGTTATTTTTTCCTGCCATCATCAAATCATTAGCTTTTCTTATCTTGCACTTTTTGTTGCTTTCTTTATCTTTCTTTTTTTTAAATTCTATTTGGCTACGTAATCAATAGATTCTTACTTGATTATTTCATTTAACTTTATATTTAATGAAGATATTGGAAAGTTCAAGTTAAATGTATTTAACTTTGTATATTAATGTATGGATATATATGTGTATATGTGTGTGTGTGTGTATATACACATTTATATATATACATATATATATATATGAGCGTGGCCGTTGCCAGTACCGCCTGATTGGCCCTTGTGCCGGTGGCACATAAAAGCACCCACTACACTCTCGGAGTGGTTGGCGTTAGGAAGGGCATCCAGCTGTAGAAACTCTGCCAGATCAGACTGGAGCCTGGTGCAGCCTTCTGGTTTGCCAATCCTCAGTCAAATCGTCCAACCCATACTAGCATGGAAAGCGAACGTTAAATGATGATGATAATACAGAATTATGTTGATACATCAGTGTCTCAGTATCTATATTTATCTATCTATCTTTCTATATGTAGATATATCACCTGCATAAAGAAGTGCTGAGCTCTAATTCTGGAGGGAACCCATGTAAGGGGTCAACCCAGTAAGGATCTTCAGACACTGGGTTTCACTGAGGCAGTAACAAGGGACTGGGAGTTGTGGTGATTTGCTATACTTGAGAAGACTTGTCAAACCAAGTAGAATTGTTGTCATCCATACGAACAAGCTTAGTCCGTACAGGTGCTGGTGCCACATAAAGTGCACTTGTGCTGGTGCTGCGTAGATGCAGTCATGTCGGTGGCATGTAAAAGGTACCCAGCACACTCTGTGAAGTGGTTGGTGTTAGGACGGGCATTCAGCCATAGAAACTACGCCACAACAGACAACCGGCGTCTGAATAACTCCTTGGTTGGCCAGTTCCATGTCAAACCATCAAACCTACGCCAGCATGGAAAACAGACGTTAGATGTTTATATATATATATATGCATGCATACATACATACATACATACATACATACATTCATACATACATATATACATACATACATGCATATACATACATACATACACATACATACATTCATACATACATATATATATATATATATAAGCAATAATAAATCTCTGAGCGAGATATAATCAGTAGCAGCAAGACATCATGAAGTATATTTGCCACCTAAATGTGGCTGACCCTTAAGGGTCAATGGTATTGTAGTGTGTAGCCCCAGGAGAACATCTCCTCCAGCTGGCTATTGACACGCTGTCTGTGCCCTCACGCTGATGACAGGTTATTACCCAGAAACTTGGGTCCGTGTGTATCACAACAGACTGGAGATGGGAATGATGATTTCCCTTTGCAAATACTGATAGGGCACAGACAATGTGTCAATAGCCAGCTGGGGGAGATGTCTTCCTGGGGCTATAAACAATAGTAGCATTGTCCCGTATGTATGTATGTATGTATGAATGTATGTATGTATGTATGAATATATGCATGCATATATATATATATAAACATCTAACGTCTGTTTTCCATGCTGGTGTAGGTTATTATATTATATTATATTATATTATATATATATATATATATATATATATAT
>NC_069002.1:16510330-16511424 GCF_001194135.2 Octopus bimaculoides
TAGCGTTAAGAGGGCTCCAAGACGGTGATAGAATTTTACTCTATCACGTGACCTTATTAGGGGCTGTGATTGGTCAGTTTGCGTTCTGGCGGGAAAGGTTCGAAGAAGTTGCCGATTCGAATAATGATCAGTCACGTGATGACAAGGAATGGGTTCTCTACTACGCTCGCATTTATTTATATTTAAATGAGAAGATTGTATGTAATGGCGATAGTAGTTTGTATCTAATGGCGGGAGGTAGTTTCACTACATATATATATATATATATATATGTAAGAGCACTCCGTCGGTTACGACGACGTGGGTCCCAGCTGATACGTTCAACGGAACAGCTTGCTCAAGAAATTAATGTGCAAGTGGCTGAGCACTCCATAGACAAGTGTACGCTTAACGTAGTTCTCAGGGAGACTCAGCGTGACACATAACGTGACAAGGCAGGCCCTTTGAAATACAGGTACTACTCATTTTTGCCAGCTGAGTGGACTGGAGCAACGTGAAATAACGTGTCTTGCTCAAGGACACAACACGTCGCCCGGAATCGAACTCACGACCTTACAATCGTGGCAGGATTACTCATGTTCGCCAGCTGAGTGGACTGGAGCAAAGTTTGAATGAAGTGTTTTGCTCAAGAACGCAACGCGTCGCCCAGTCCTAGAATGGAAACCACAATCTTATGATCATGAGTCCAATACCCCTAAGCACTAAGCCACGCGCGTTCATATGCCTTGTGGGTGAACGGAAACTCTTTAGAAGCTCGTCGTGTGTGTGTGTGTGTGTGTGTGTCCACTCTACCGTTTGAAAACCAATGGTTTGTTTACGTCCTCGTAAACTTACGGTTCAGCAAAAGAGACTGATTAAATATGAACCAGACATTAGAAAAGAAACACTGGAAACGATTTATTCGACTAAACCCTCGAAGGAGGGGGTCACAGCACGGTCGGACACACACATACACACACGCAAGCACGTAAACATACACGTACGTAAAATGAAAATGTCGGAGTTACCCCCCTTTGACCGTAACCATACTTTATTAACGTGTGATTATATATATATTTTTTTGTTGAATGCAACTGAAACTTTCATTCAAGTTC
>NC_069002.1:16512194-16514104 GCF_001194135.2 Octopus bimaculoides
TATATATATATATATATATAACTGTGTGTGAGTACGCGTGTGTGTGTGTGTGCGTGCGTGTGCGCACGCGCACGCATGTTGCTCACGTCAGCAATAAAGTTGATATGGTTTCTGAGACGAGTTCCTGGATCCTCAGACCCGAGTCTCAGGTTGTTGTACTTTGGCTATTCGTCATGCCCCCTTTATTCTCCTTTCTCCGGTCATACCTAGAATATTGCGTCCTTCCCACCTGTGGTCTCCAAACAAAACATTATAAGATTCGAAACACTCAACAGAGCCATTAGGAAAATAATAACTGGCATGACTGATCTTTATTGAGACCGCATTAAAACAGAAACTCCGTTGTCTCTGCGGCAGCTACACCGGTCGTACAGTGTCGAGAATATACTAATAACATTGCACCAAACGACCTTAATATCGAGTTTACAGTTCATCCAAGGCCGAAACCCTGTACAAAACACCTGGACAAATCAGGCTCGAACTCATAGCCATATTGCAACGCAATTACATTGCCTCAATTTAATATCATTCTGAAACGAGGGCATGCATGCATGCATGCATACAAGGGAGGAGTATTGGCAGAATGTCCCAGTGAAGATCTCAATAAAATGTAAAGATAAGCCTGACAGAGTGATTTGGGACAGAGAAGAAACTATGTACAGTCGTAGAAATGAGCTTCCCAGCAGATGTGAACATAGCGCTAAAGATCAGTGAAAAAGAAAATACCTACGCTGAACTATTGAGAAATCTACAGTTACTCTATCTAGATTACAAGTTCAGGTTTATACCTGCAATTATTGGGAAACTGGGATATGTAACACACTGCCCAAGTACCAATATTGACAAATTAGTCTTCTCAAAACCAGAAAGAAGAAAGACTATAGATCCAAGCCATCACTGGAACTGCAAATATTTATGAAACTTTTCAGAAGTTTCTCATTTAAATATATATGAGCACGTCAAGACATGCATCTATATACGTGAGAGTACATACATAAAACAAAACATGCAAATCTGCACATGCACTGACTCCAAATGCTGCACACATACATACATGCAAAAATACCCTGTTCATGTTGTTGAAATTTCAATGAAGGAGTCTGGGATCTTGATTGGAAACCGACTTTTTCTCTATTGGAAAAAAATCTTGAAATAAAACTGCATAATGACATACATACATACATACATACATACATACAAAAAGCAATGCATGGGTACATATCCCGTAAAGTAGAGGGCAACAACAGCATTGACAAGAAGAGTAGTCTCTCCTGGACCTGCATTAGATACATTACACCCCCATCTACATGGGTAAGCCTTCGCTATCCAGGAACAGGAGATAGGTACTAACTACCTGATAAACAAGAAGGACAAAGATATTACCAAACCTCCACGTTGTGATAAAAAATGTTGGTTCTGCTATAACCAGTTTGGAAGATATCATCCACATCATCAGCAGTTGATCAAAAAGTCTCGTTGATTTGTTAGCAACCGGCTTGAACTCTCTCAAGAATAACTTAAATTAGACTCAAGGAAATATCATACATACATACATACATACATACATACATACATATACTTATATAAGTGAAGTGTGAGAATAGATGTTTATTCTATTTGTTGACAGCTGTTCCGTAATCTGTGTTAGTTACATAAGCGACGCTATATCCTCTGTCATACACACACACACACACACACACTCACACACACACACACACTCACACACACACACACATTAGAAAATCAGGGAATGGATTACATAAAAATCCAGGCTACATACGTTTCAGAGCTAGCGGAACCTTGGAAGAAGTAAATTATTCAAACCAGGGATAGACTGCAAGCTATTCTTCAGGCCAAGGATCATATGAAGTTTACATTGTCGTTAGGAGATCCAATGCAAACTCGTTGGG
>NC_069002.1:16514252-16515882 GCF_001194135.2 Octopus bimaculoides
TATAATCAAAATAAGCAACAAGGATACCCAGAGGTAATGCAGTACGATCGTTTCATGCAACTCCATTTAATTGAACAATCCAACCATTACATCAATTTAAATGCTCTGCAGTTAAATTGATGCATTGTTCAATTAAATGGAGTTGCTTGAAACGATCGTACTGTATTACCTCTGGATATCCTTGTTGCTTATTTTGATTTTCATCACCTTATTTTGAAATTGTATGGATAATGCCGTACTATATATATATACACAGACACACATACACTCATAAATATAATTGTACTATAACATAACGAATAAACTACACTGTATAACATTTCATTGCAACTTACAATAGTGGACGCTGCTATAATAGCTAATAGTTTCATTAAGTAAGTCACAAACAGTAGATGTGTATTCGGCACACACACGTACAAGTGTGGCTATGTGGCAAGACGTTTTCTTTGCAACCACACGGTTCCATTGTATGGCACCTCAGTCAGGTGTCTTCTACTAAAACCCTGAGCCAACTAAAACCTTGCGAGTGGATTTGGTAGACGGAAACTGAAAGAAACCTGATACACACACACACAAATATCGGGTCATCCCTCATAAAAAATGCGGTTTTTTCAATTGCTTGAACTAAAAGTCGGAGGGGGGCGGGATAACCTACCTGCATCAACTTGCTATAAAACCAGGTAATAATTTTACCTTGTTCTTATTCTGAGTGCAAGTTTTGAAGAATGCAGTTTAGTTTTAAGTTATTTTTTCAAAGCTATAATGGAAGTGACGAAGGACCATATTCGGCATATTTTATTCTACGAGTTCAATAAAGACAACAACGCAAACCCTGATGGAACAAAATCCCATCGTACCTGTTGAGGAACTAGCAGAGAAGCTTGGATTTGGTTATTCAACCATTCATCGATACCTGCGTGCCATCGGAAAAGTCAGCAAATTAGGTCAATGGGTTCCTCACAAACTTTCCGAGTCTAATCGCGCGCAGAGAGTGAAATTGTGCTCTTCATTGCTGTCACGTCTCACGAATGAACCTTTTTTTAACTGAATAGTAACCGGTAACGAGAAATGGGTTCTCTATAAAAATGTCAAGCGCCGAAGACAGTAGGTAGGGAAAGGAGAAACACCAGCACCCCAGGTTAAAGAAGGTCTTTACCCACGTAAGGTGTTGCTATCTGTTTAGTGGAATATGAAAGGTTTAGTCCAATTTGAATTTTTAAACCTAAACCAAACGATAACAAAGAAGATCTACTGCGAGCAGCTTGAACGGCTTAAGTCAGCGCTCGAAGAAAAACGAAGAGTTTGAATGGGAAACGATGCCCCGCCCACCATATTCGCAGGACAATTGCCCCATCTGATTATGATTTATTGCACAGTGTTCAATATCATTTGGACGGAAAAAATATGAATTCTGTAGACGAGGTCAGAACAGTACTGGGGGAGTATTTTTCGTCACGGATAAGTGAATTTTGGAAGAGGGGCCTTGCAAGTCTATCAGATAGATGGAAGAGCATTGTAGAAAACGAAGGAGAGTATATTTTAGATTAAAAAGAACTTTATCTTAATTTTGAAAGATAAAAGAAGTATAAAAAACCCGCATCATATATGGGATGACCCAATATATATATAT
>NC_069002.1:16516930-16518135 GCF_001194135.2 Octopus bimaculoides
TGTGTGTGTGTGTGGGGGGGGGTGTATTTATACATAAATGTAATATTTTTCTCAAATAAATTGCACTTCATATTCGAGGCTCCGATGAAGCTATAAGATATTACTCAGGCATTCAACTATGAATCCATTGCTTCGACAGCAGAAACAGCTGCAAGCTAATGAAATGCATAAGAAAATTGTCTAGTTCTTTGTCGTTTCATTTTCTTAAACACACACACACACACACACACACACACACACACACACACACACACATACATACATGTGTGTGTGTGTATTGGGTGGCAGGCTGTGACGTCATCAACAACGGTGAGATAAAAAAAAATGAGTGAATCGACTTCTGCAAGATTTGAACTCACTACTGTTTGCATCGTGATAGGCCACGTGACAAAATAATTCTGAAATAATCTGAAATGGCTTCAGTCCACTGTAAAGAGGTCGTGAGAAAGACAAGAGTTTAAGGTCAAGTTTGAAGAAATGTATGCTAAGCTAGTGGACATGATTAAGTAGCCAGTGCTGGTCTGACACCTTGGACAATAAAGAAATAAACAAAACTTGAGGGCTAACAGCTGTAATTACGAGATTCAGTGAATTGTGCCAGGGAAAAGGCTATCTTGTTAAAGATCTGTGTGTGTGTCATCGTTTCGCATGTGACACAAAAATGAGAGAGAGAAAGAAAGAGAGAGGGGGGAGAAATACGAGAGGGAATGTATGTGTAAATGTAACGTCATAAAACTGTGACGTAAGCGTGTCATTATCATGTCAGGGTTTCTGATGTGAACGGCTGAAGGTCGACTTGAAATTCATAATTGGTTGGAAAGAAAGAATGAAAGAAAGAAAGAAGGACAACGTTTCGAAATACTTGAACACGACATCTGTTTGTCCATTCACCACCACCACCACCGCCACCCCATTCTCCTCCCTACACATCACTGTCAGAAATACAGGAATCTGCTACAAAGACATCGGACACTTTCCCACGATGCTCTAGTGGACTCATCGACTGGGAACTGAAAGGGCCAACGTTCATATCCCACCCTGGTCATTGTACTTTTTTTTCAATGGCCAAAGCACGTATTTGCCATTGACTCCGTCCACATGGCTGTAAATAGGTACCACCATGCTGAATGATTTTAATATTTTCTCAAAACTCATGAGTTATTCAGTCCCAACTCAATTGTGATTAGATCCATGCAAGGATTAGT
>NC_069002.1:16518314-16518942 GCF_001194135.2 Octopus bimaculoides
GGAACGTTTGAAGACTTGTTTCTCTTTATAAAATTTTCATAAAATGTCATTCTTTGGCTATTCCTTGATTCTCTGGGCCCAAGAGCGAAGTACAAGATTCTGGAGTTCACGATGAAAGGCATTTCCACCATGATTAACTCGTATGCTTGTCTGGCATTCGCCATGATAGATCGCTGACCACTACATTTATATTTTTTTCTCCTTGTTTCTCTCCTTATTTCTTTCTGTGTTCCTTTCAGTTGAAGAGCGTAGGCTCGAAACGTCAAAGACTTTCTCTATTCCCGAGCGTTAAACTTATACATCCATTTGTTGTTTACACCACCTGTCTTCGTCTGTTGTTGTTTTTTTCGTAAATTCTACCATATGTAAATATATATATATATATGTATATATAACACTGCAGTAGCCAATGTTTTTTTACATTTCCTAAGATGGCAGTGTATGATCTGCTATTTCCATGATGTCATGTGACCACATAGCAGTTCCTTCGTTGGTTCAACAAATACTAACTTCCACCTACTAATGCTGTAATCCCGTTGTCGTCAAATGAATCAGAAGATTATTGTTCTCCACGGGACATTTGTTCGATCGATTCATTATGTTTTCTTTTGGTCTTTTGTTCTAATGA
>NC_069002.1:16519042-16522742 GCF_001194135.2 Octopus bimaculoides
TATATATATATATATATGTATATGCATATATATATATGATACATATGTATATATCTATATGCAATATGTATATGTATATAGATATATAATATATATGTATATATATATATGTATATATATATGTATGTATATATGTATGTATATAATTGTACATATAAATGTATGTATATAAATGTATATAAATGCATATAGATACATACATACATATATATGTATACATATATATTCATTTATTCATCTCAATATAACTATAAATGCAAATATATATACGTTTAATATAGGTATATTATACATATACATTTATACACACACACACACACACACATATATATATACATATATATGTGTACACGTGCTTACATTTATATATACGCATACACATATACATATATATTTCTACATATATTTATCATTCTTAAACAAGAATATTGTTGACGGTGACTTCGGCCTGTTAAGCCATTATCGGTCTCCCACAGCCCGACGATGGCTTAACAAACCGAAACTTCGAAGTCACACTCAATAATACAATAATATTTTTGTCTAAGAATAATAAAGTTTTCCTCGACAAAGGTATAGAGAAAACCCATCAGAAAACCGTTTTTACTATAACTGAACATAAAAGGAAACATTAACTTTATATATGTGTGTAAGTGTTGTGTGTGTGTGTGTGTGTGTGTGTGTGTGAGCGCATTTACTTATGTCATTAAATTATGTTTACTTACATCATATTTGTTCATTTTTAATTACCCTGTCAAATTTTAAAATATTCATCAGCTTTTTAGATTCGAACCCACATTTTCGGGTGCAGCAACCACAAGTGTAAGTGTTTTTGGCATGAATATTTACCAACACCAACATTGTCAGCTTTGCAACTTGGATAGTTCGAATCGCTTCCTTTTAACAGAAACACAATTGTATTCATAAGCACAATCACGAATATCATATTTGTGTGTGTATGTGTGTGTTGTGTTACGCACACAAGGTAAGCACACCACGGACCAGTCCGTCAGGGGACTCTGTCGTTTCCCGCCCTTTAAATACGTAGACAGAATGGGATTCAATTCTTATATTTACCTCACAGCTTGGCTCTATAATCTCTCTCTCTCTCTCTCTCTCTCTCTCTCTCTCTGTGTACACATACACACATATACATATATGTATAGGGAGTTTGCATCCCTTGTCAGTCATTAAGATAGTGTTTTTCGAGGCTATTGAGTTGTTTTGACCCTTATCTCTAGCAATACTGGTGCTGATTAATTCCTTTAGTGACGCCTATATTTCTGCCTTTAGGTTGTAAAATTACGAATAAGACACCCATAATACACACACACACACACACACACACACACACACACACACACACACAAACGCACGCGCTCACGTAATACATTTTCTTATGTGCTACTATTAGTTTCTTGTGTTAAAAGCACGCCAGACAGTATTTTTAACACGTGTGGCGTCTCAGCACAATCTTCGGGCACTGCGCACATGGCATAACAAACTAAAAATAGGACGATAGGTTGAGGAAAAAATAAGTGAGAAAAGGCGAGAAAGAAGTAGGCGGGAAGTTGAAAAACCGGGAAACGAAAAAGAATACAAAAAGAAGGAAAGAGGCGAGAATTAGAATTATTTCTCCTTCGATCGTAAAATATAAAGCTGAAAAGATTCTAGCTTAGAGTCTGTGGTACAGCTGTTCAATCTGGAGAGGGTTGCAATTTGTCAACAGGAACTTAGCCATATGCTTACAACAGCTGGAAATTTCGGATCAAGAATTCAACAGCGTTTTAGAGTTCATAGGTCTGAAAGGGATCTGAGTTCATTCAGCTACTAAAAAGCACATAAAAAACATACTGTGTATATTAGATAATATTTATCTCTCACAAGATGGAATACTTTTTCATTGATCTTACCATCACGCAACAGTACACTATATATATATATATATATATATATATATATATAGTTGAATGTCTATTTGGCGACTCGCAGATCGTTGTGGTGTGAAGCTCGAGTCGCAGGGTAAACGCAGTTTATACAAAACCAAATGTTCTACATGTATTGAACACACCTCTCTCATTAATCCGAGATACGCACACACACACACACAACTAGGGGGAATTTAGTAGTTAAAACGTCTGACGAAGTAGTAGTAGTAGTCGTAGTAGTAGTAGTAGCTCAGAGCAACTCTGATCAGGCAGACAACGTTTGAAGCGTTCCGCTCGTGCCTATCCCTTCCTATTTTCAGATTTTTAAACAAAGTAACTATGACTAGATTACGGTTTGCATGCTCGCTTTTTTGAAACTGATTAAGTGTCGTTTGAGGATGATTTCAGATGTTTTACTTAACAAATCGAATAACTACAGAATTTATTAATTATGGGTACACATGGTAGTCATACTTAAATAAAGCTGTGTAGATTTAACACATTCGTGTCACAAACGTGGAAGGATCTTCGCCGCGGTAACTGTTTCAGGTGAGGAATAATCCTTAAAGACTACGTGTCTCTTTAAGGATTATTTACACACGAGCTGGGTTATGAATGACATCATCTGATTGTAAATTACGTGTCTCTGCAGGTTTACGCTTCATCGGTTACAGACTCCAGAGCCGTCGTTTTTATTATACTCTTACTCTTTTACTCTTTTACTTGTTTCAGTCATTTGACTGCGGCGATGCTGGAGCACCGCCTTAATCGAGCAAATCGAACCCAGGACTTATTCTTTGGCAGCCTAGTACTTATGCTATCGGTCTCTTTTGTCGAACCGCTAAGTTACGGGGACGTAAACACACCAGCATAGGTTGTCAAGTGATGTTGGGGGGGGGGACAAACACAGACACACAAACACCCACACACACATATATACATATACATATATATACGACAGGCTTCTTTCAGTTTCCGTCTACCAAATCCACTCACAAGGCTTTGGTCGGCCCGAGGCTATAGTAGAAGACACTGGCCCAAGGTGCCACGCAGTGGGACTGAACCCGGAACCATGTGGTTGGTAAGCAAGCTACTTACCACACAGCCACTCCTACGCCTATGTACAAGAAAAAATTAAATTTGCTGTGTGCTAAGCTTTGTCAAGCTGAAATTGATGAAGAAAAGACACACTAAGCAGGAAGGAATATAGCTGGATACATTTATGTGTATCATGTTTGAGTACAAAACCAAACTTGAAAGATCGCCACGGTAACTGTCCTGCAACAGACTAATGATAAAAGCTGTTCCTCTATATTTAGTTTTCCCTCCAGAGAACATCACCCAGATGCGCTCCTATCTTGCTGATGCCTGCCCTACAGATATCCATTCACGACCCTCGGGACGTTGATGATATCAACCTTGCTGGGATCTTGGGGGTCTGCAAAAGTCATTGGCCCTGCTCCTTTATCAGACCCCCAAAAGTAAAAAGTATATCCTTCGTACTTTAAGATGCATTTCGGGGCAGATTTGACTGAAAACAATGCAAGAGACTCAGTTGCATAAATCAGTTATGAATATGAATATGAATATGTGTGTATGTATGTATGTATGTATGTATGTATGTATGTATGTATGTATGTATGTATGTATGCATGTAGGTATGTGTGTATGTATGTATGCATGTATGTATGTATGTATATATGCATGTGTGTATGTATGTATGTATGCATGTATGTAAGTATGCATGTATGTACGTCTGTGTATACATATATATA
>NC_069002.1:16525159-16527390 GCF_001194135.2 Octopus bimaculoides
TATATATTCTTTTATTCTCTTGCTTGTTTCAGTCATTTGACTGCGGCCATGCTGGAACACAACCTTAAAGGTTTTAATCGAAGAAACCGACCCCAGGACTTATTTTTTGTAAGCCTAGTACTTATCAATCTCTTTTACCGAACCGCTAAGTTACGGGGACATAAACACACCAATATCGGTTGTCAAGCGATGGCAGTAGGGGAGGGGGTAAAAACACAGACACACACACATAAATATATACATATATATATATATATGACTGGCTCCTTTCAGTTTCCGTCAACCAAATGCCGTCACAAGGCTTTGTAGAAGACACTTACTCAAGGTGCCACGCAGTGGGACTGAACTCTAAACCAGGTGGTTGGTAAGCAAGCTTCTTACGACTCATACATACATACATACATACATACATACATACATACAAACACACATAATTTACGAGGAGAGTTCATTAAAGATTCCTCTGGCCCACTTCCGGTTATTACAGGAAACGGAACTTGTACTGGTATAATTATACGTGTCTCTACATGTCACATTGTAAATTGCCGCTTTCCACTAGTATTCGTTTTTCTTTTACAGCTGCTGAAGTGGACTAAGGTGTTATAACGGAGGTGGTTGAATGCAGATCAGTGATCAGGCTCTTATACTTGAAAGGTCGTACACCAAAAGAGACTTTTGATAAGATGGAAGAAGTTTATGGTGACGATGCACCATCATATGACGTAGTCAAGCACTCGCATCGCCACATTGATGCTGACACCATCCATAAAATGGAAGCCACAATTTTGGAGGATCGTCGCATAACTATTCGGCAACTAACCCAAGAAGTAAAGTGTAGGGTCCATGGGAAAAATCATTCACGACCATTTGCACATGCAGAAGTTGTTTGCACGATGGATTCCCCGGATGCTCCACACCTTTTCAGAAGCAGGAACGAGTCAATTGCTCCCAGGCTCTTGTGGCAATGTCCCAAGAAAATGAGGGGGACATTTTCGGCAGACTTATCACACAGGATGAAACATGAGTCCATCACTATGATCCTGAGACTAAAGTCCAGTCGAAGAAATGGAAGCATGATAACTCACCACCTCCAAAGAAGGCTCATGTCCAAACCTCAGCAGGCAAGGTGATGCTCACAGTCTTTCGGGATGAGCGCGGAGTAGCGATAATAGATCTTCAAACAAAGAGCACCACAATTAACAGGACATATTATGATTCTCTGCTGCAGAATTTGCGAGACGCCATCAAAGCAGAGAGAGGTAGCATGCTGACCATAGGAATCCGCCTCCTCCGAGGCGACGCCCCAGTTCACAATGCGCATGTTGCCCAGATAAAAGCACACCCTTGCGGGTATGAAATCCTTCCTCATCCCCCTTACTCACCCGACTTCGCACCATCTGACTTCCACCTCTTTCCAACCATGAAGTCTTTTTTGAAAGGGAAGCACTTTTCTGATGATGATGAACTTATTTCCGAGCTAAAGTCTTAGCTCCAGACGCAGCCTATCGACTTCTACAGACGAGGTCTTCACAGTTGCATAAAACGAAGAGAGAAGTATGTCACCATTGGTGGTGACTATGTAGAGAATAATTATGCCAAGTTTCGTCTATCCCAGTCCTTGGGAAGTGGGCCAGGGGAAATCTTTGAGCACCCCTCGTTTATGCATACATACATACATACATATATATATATATTACGGAGATGTACTTGCATAGCAAGTAACCTGACCTGAGATCGTGTGCTGGAACGAAAACAATTGCAGCATGGAAGGTGCTTATAAGCCATTTAAGAAACACACAAAAACCGTTAGATTCACTTCAACATTTAAAATATAATTTGTCAAAATATTTTCGTCGCTTTGAGACCGCGACCTTTTCACTGACAAAATTCCGTGCTATGCGGGAGCAACTGTTATGTCGAAAACGTATCTTGTTGTGAAATGCTCGAAATACGAAGTAGAAAAGCAGCCAACAACTGATGAAGGGTCGCTTTTTCGTGTTGCTTGTCTTGTTTTCCGTTTGTTTCTTTCGTTGTTCGCAAAAAAAAAGAAAACTCGTATTCCATGTTGTCGTATTTCGTATTTCATGTTGTTTTCGTATTTTATGTTTATTTCATGTTGTTTACGTTCTGTGGTGTTCTGTGCCCATATATGCATGTATATACAAATATATGTATGTACATATATACATATATTGGTGTATGTATGCATATATATTTATATATGATTTATA
>NC_069002.1:16527489-16529550 GCF_001194135.2 Octopus bimaculoides
ATATATATATATATATATATATATAGGGCGAATTCATAAGAAAACAAAAGAGGAAAACAGGTGGTGTAGACAACAAACAGGTGTATTAGTTTAACGCTCAGGAAATGAAAAAGTCTTTAACGTTTCGACCCTACGCTCTTCCACAGAAAGGAACACAGAAAGAAACAAGGAGAGAAAATAAAGAATGTGTAGTGGCTAGCGATCTATCATGGCGAATGCCGGACATGTGTGTATGTGTGTGTGTGTGTATACATACACACCCTATAATACAGCTATATATATAGTGAGAGAGATATTTATACATATTCACACATCTTCGTGTATGTGTCCATCTATGCATACACACACATACATTTACTTTTATTTTTGTGATCTTGTTTGTGTAAAACTGCAAATAGCCAGTTAAGCTGATTATGAGAAGGATTAGGGATTAGTGTGTGTGTATGTGTGTGTTTGTGTGTGAGTGTGGGTATGGTGGAGGTCATAGTTATAATGGTGACTGTAGAGGGTAGGTGGCGCTACCAGTATCTTTCCCGTATAAACATTCATGGTGAGTAGATAAACAAAGGCAAGCGGCAAGAATTGTGTTGTTTACTGCTGCAATACAACTCTCCCATTCACCAACATCCATCTCTGTCACAATCTAGCCACAACGCCAACACCCACCATCACCTACCACACCACACACACCACTACAACTATTATCTAACGCTAGCAAAACCAATATCTACAACAAACACTAGCGACAGCCACAACCACCATCTACCACTGTACCATCACCATTACTATTGGTGCTTATTACAGAACACCCTCGGTTTCCGTTATACCGACCAACGAGAGAGTCACCACATCAATCTTTCTCAGATTATATATATACACACATATATGTATATGTATATATATATATGTATGTATGTAAGTATGTATGCATGTATATATATATATATATATATATATATATATATATATATATATATATATATATATATATATATATACACACACACAATACCGTGCAAAAGTCTTCGGCCACGTTAAACTGTTGTAATCTTCTACTAATTGTCAACTTATAAGTGGATGTTTCGCATTGCGCTTTTTACAGATGAAACATTGGTCCCGTTGGAGTCATTTCCATATCTAATCATTATATTTTGTAGTAGGGGTAATGCTGTCAACTTAATGTGACAATCCCCTGAAGGGAATAATACTACTGTTGGTTAGACCTAGTAAGCTGCACTGCTTCCTATCGGCCTTGACACATTTCCTGTGTCCTTATGTTTACAAGGGGGAGACAAGCACCTCCACCCAGCTAAGCCTGCATCCAGAGACATGTTTCTGAGTCTTTGCTCATCATCAGTCTGAAGTAGCATGACCTGCTAGTCGAAGATGCCTGTCAACTCATGTAAACACATAATAATTCTAGTGAAATACATTCACTGATTTCACTAGAATAATTATATGTTTACAAGAGCTTGACAGGCATCTCCAACTAGCAGGCCATTGCTACTCCAGACCGATGACGAGCAAAGACTCAGAAACATGTCTCTGGATGCAGGCTTAGCTGGGTGGAGGTGCTTGTCTCCCCCTTGTAAACATAAGGACACAGGAAATGTGTCAAGGCCGACAAGAAGCGGTGCAACTTCGTAGGTCTAACCAACAGTAGTATTATTCCCTTCGGGGTCTGTCACATTAAGTTGACAACATACAACTACTTTAAAGCGAACTTATTTGATCATACGCATCTCTATACAGCCCTCCGTCATTTGTACGGCCCACTCTGTACACCACTACTACCACCTTTCTGCCACCACCACCACAATCACAACCACCATTAGCCTTGACTAGAAACACTACCACCAGCAGCAGCATCACCATACTAATGTAACCATTAGCATTATAACTATAGCTATTTTAACCATCACAACTACCAAAATTCCCATCAACAGTGCTTCAAACACCACCCAACCACCATACTGCAACCACCATACTGCAACCACCATACTGCAACCACCATACTGCAACCACCATACTGCAACCACCATACTGCAACCACCACCACCA
>NC_069002.1:16529690-16531044 GCF_001194135.2 Octopus bimaculoides
CCGCCGCCGCCGCCGCCACCACCGCCGCCGCCGCCGCCACCACCACCGCCATCACTGCTGCCACCGCCGCTGCCACTGCCACCGCCGTCGCATCACCCCACCACCACCACCACCACCTCAGAGTTACCTCTAACCATATTACAGCCATATCTGTGACAAGTCAGTTTATTTAAGAGAAGCAACAAACACGTGATTAATGGTTTCACTTCCGGCATTTATCACTCTTCAGCTGGTCTTTAATGGCATGCTGGAGAAAGTAACGTCTTGGTGGAAGCCATCTTGAATAAGCTTTGTGAGCGACTGGGATGCAGTGTTTAACCGTCTGTGAACGTACATGGTCAAAACAACAGCACAGAACAGCAAGACTATCCAGACATAATCACGTGACAGATTTATTGTCGCTTCCAATGCAATTTCACAAAACCACCACCATTTCTCATGAAACAACTCATCATTGTTAGTTCTAAACTTTCTCCTCTCCTTCAGAACCACCATCATCTCCACTTACACAAACACTTACACAAACTTCTGTATAACCACGCATAAACACATGCTAAGCGCACATGCATGTACTCACACAAACACCCACACTCACACACATTTATACATATATACTCCCACATACTCATAATCACGTACACATTGACAGACATATATACACATATTCACATAGACATTCCAACAAATATAACGCATACACTTGCTGGTAAACATTTACTCACACAAACACTGTTATAGACTCATCTCTTCTACTCACCCACACACACATACCGACTAGTTATCTGCGTCTCGCGCGCGCGTGCGTGTGTGAGTGTGTGTGCGTGTGTGCATATGCGTATGAGTATGAGAGTGTGTAATACAACGGTGTCTGGTTCGCTTTGTAACTTAGCAGCGTGATGAAAAAATCGCTAAAATAAGTGGCGGACATGAGAAATAAGAATTGGGTCTATCTGATCGCCTACAACCCTTAAAGCGTGAGCCCCAGCATGGCCACACTCTAGTAACTAAAACTAGTAAAACAGTAAAAGAATATATACCTGCTGTGATGTGTGTATATACACGCACAGACATAATGATTTCGCTTAGGCGTAGCAATACTAATAACCAATTGCCAGAACTCGATATAATTATGCTTTAGAGTAAAGTATTAGGAGAGTAGAGAGTGTTATATTAATAAATAAATGACAAAAGAACAGGAATTATGTAATCCCCTCCATTAGCTTACAACAGTTTCCGCAATAAGAAACAATGCACTCAGAGACGATGCTCGACGAATATTACGCATATACAACCCCCTCCCCGCTCGATGAGATTGTGTGTGTGTGTGTGTGTGTGTGTGTGTGTGTGTGTGTGT
>NC_069002.1:16531114-16532987 GCF_001194135.2 Octopus bimaculoides
TATATATATATATATATATATATATATATATATATATGTATACATAATCAGTTGGTATTAGTCTACAATTTTGAAGAAAGTTTCTGTCTCCAGTTAGATACAAAGAAAGGTTCATTTAGATACAATTTCCTTTTTCACAAATCATCTCACTTCATTTATTTTGTACTGTTAGTTGGAATTACATCAATAGTAATTACGAATATACATAACATGTATCTGCATAGACACCCATGACTCAAACAGAGATCTCATATATTTAGATCAGATTCACCAAATACGGGACGAGTAGTTTGAAACGGGTGTATAGTTCACATCAAGATTAGGCCTACCTACCTACCTACCTACCTACCTACCTACCTACCTACCTACCTACCTACCCACCTACCTACCTACATACAGGCCGACGCAGTTCTATTTTTACGGCGGTGCACCAGCATGACCGCAGCCACTTGGCTGAAACACATAAATAAATAAATAAATAAATAAATACATACATACATACATACATACATACATACATACACGCACATACTAGGATCGAAGAATGAGAATGAGTGCTCAACATAGCATTTGGTGGATTGGTGGATAAATATGTTTTATTTGTTGATTAACAAAACAACTTATGGTTTCATATAGAAAAGATTTGCACAATTTTCAAGCGAGTCATTTGGGAATGTTGGTAATCGTTTCCATTCTGGATGAGGATACACAAGCTTACTTGAGGTTATGCAAGACTTCCTAATAAATACGCAGATCAGGAGAAGTATACATATAGATATCACGTAATATCTATATAAACACACACACACACACGCAGCATGTATTGGGTTGTCCGGAAAGTTCGTGACGATTTTTAAAGGAAAGAAAAAGGTCAATAAATACTTGCCATTACATTTTTAATCAACCAAATATGAAGCATTTTGTTGCACAATGCGTCTCCATCTTTCCTTTAACTTGAAAATACCCTCTTCCCAGAATTGAGGTGGTTTCATGGCAAATAAGTCGAAAGGTAAGCTACTATAAATTGGCACGAACTTTCCGGACAACCCAATACATAGAATGAATTATGCGATTTCCCAGCTTTCAGATGCACAGACGCAAAATATTCCACATGCATACATTTTTGTGAATTGTGTGAGTGTGTATTATGCTTATGTCTGTGAATGATTTCCATGGGGCATATGTCTAATATAACCGATATTTACCCAAGTTGGAAAGGTGGCAAGGAGGGTGGAGTATGAATTGAATTCGAAGTATGTATTATTGCTTGTGCATGCAAGGGATCGTTTCTTTCCTAATATTTAAAAAGTTCACTGCTGATGTTATATTTAATTTTTCTGTACAACAGAGGTCGCATTTGATGTGTCGTCATCTTAGTTATGTCCAAATTTAACAGAGGCATGTCCACGTTCCTCGTTTTAATGTTCTCTTGAAGTCTGTGATATATATATGTCGGTGAAAATGGTTGCACTAGGTGCGCGGCAGCAATATTTCCTCTCTGGTTGTGGATCTTAACAATATTCACGTTAATCTCCCTCTGCTGCGTGACCCGGTAAGTTTCTATGCAACCAATACAGGGCTATTACGTAATAAAGAAAGGGAGAGAGGGAGAGGGAGAGAGGGGAGGGGAGAGAAACATACACGCAAACATTTGTTATTTATATATTTAAGTAGAGTATCTGATTTAATTTTATAAGGAAAAGGTTGACTGTAACTTCAAAGTATCCCCTGGTCATTGGCTTCATTAGAAAGTTTGACAAAGTCAATCAGCGGCAACACTTCGAAGTCGTTGTCAATCTCGTGTGTGTGTGTGTGTGTGTGTGTGTGTGTGTGTGTGTGTGTGTGTGTTTTAGAAAATCCGTCTAATCAGTTT
>NC_069002.1:16534935-16536825 GCF_001194135.2 Octopus bimaculoides
CAATACCAGCAGATGACAACGTTTCTCTAAAAGAAATGGAAAAACTTTCAAAATACAAAGACCTGGAAATAGAGATAACTCGAATGTGGAATCTAAAAACAGAAACAATTCCTATCATAGTAGGTGCCTTAGGTATAATAAAAAAATATTCAGACAAATATATAACAAAAATACCAGGACTTACAAATATATATAACATACAGAAAATTGCACTACTGGGTACTGCACACATTCTACGCAAAACACTTTTAATACAGTAAACATAAGAGCACCACAGCAAACCACAGCACATACCCAAGGCACACAGAGCTGCGCTCGGTAGTGAAGTGAAAGCACGTTATAAAAATAAAACTACTGAACAATAATAATAATAATAAATGCCCAGATGCAGTACCAGGCAATGGTTCTTATGGCTTCTGATCTTAATTGATTGGAAGTGTTATCATATACATTGTTTTGTCTTGGTATAAAAGATGGGCTACAATAAATATTCTGCTCAATACCACAGATTTGTTTGTCAGTTGTTTGACCTTAACCAGTTGAGCATGTCCCTTAGTGGCTGACGATATGTGCATCTCTGATCATGAGCAGAAGTAGTGGGGGAGCATCATAGCCATGTGTTGAGAGGAACTCTTTGGAGTTTGAATAATTCACCTTTGGAAACATGGGTGTTTCATTCAACATTCTAAAACAACCCTTATTCAGGGACTTTTTGAGCGGAATGGGCTACTCGATCTGAAGAAAATTCTAACTGGGCGCCACCTGCAAGGTCACGTGCTGTTTATCTTGATATGAGATCACCATGTCGCGCACATATGGTTGTGATGCATGTGCCTGGTGTACCCTTATCAGACGGGTAGTCATGATGGGTATAATGGGCTTCGTATATTTTACCCCAGTGTCACTTTGATGGCATGCACCGCTCTCACTCAATAATAATAATAATAATAATAATAATAATAATAATAATAATAATAATAATAATGGTTTCAAATTTTGGCACAAGACCAGCATTTTCAGGGAAGTAAGTAAGTCGATCATATCGACCCCAATTCTTAACTGGCACTTATTTTATCGGGCTCAAAAGGATGAGTCGACCTCGGCGGAATTTAAAATATGTACGTAAAGACGGACGAAATGCCGTTATGCATTTTGCCCGACATGTTAGCAATTCTTCCAGCTCACCGCCTTAATAATTATAATAATAATCCTTTCTACTAAAGGCACAAGCCTGAAGTTTGCGGGAGGGGGGACTAGTCAGTCACATCGATCCCAATGTTTCACTGGTACTTAATTTATCGACTTCAAAGGAATGAAAGGCAAAGTCGACCTCGACAGAATTTGAATTTAGAACGTAAAGACGAACGAAATGCCGCTATGTATTTTGCTCGGCGTGCTAACGGTTCTTCCAGCTCGCCGCCTTGATAAAAGTCCTTTCTTTATTAGCCACAAGGGCCGACAAAAATAAGATTGGACATTACAAAACATGAAGGAGAAAGTGAGTTTACATAAAGTGTCGTGTAAAAAAGTCAATAACAATGAAAAATTTAACAAAGAAAATTCCTAGAAGAGGCAAGCAACACTGGGCTACACATGGAGACCCCACGAAAAATCCACAAGCACCACGACCACTAGGGCAACAGCCCTCTCTCCATCTTTCTCTTTCTCTCAGCCTTGGAAACTTAAAAGCGCATACTCAAACTAGGCCCGTTGACTCGGACCATCTTCGCTACATTCACCCCCACCTTTTAACAAAATTACTGGAAGTCAGCACTTCTCTCTCAACCCTCACTTTCCATTTCAGATGGTATCTGAAAAAATTGATGAGGGGTAGGCGAAAGAGAAAAGTATTTGTCTTCAGCCCTTTCAGTCTAGACCACCACACAACCT
>NC_069002.1:16541287-16542495 GCF_001194135.2 Octopus bimaculoides
TATATATATATATATATATATATACATACATATATATATGTATGTATGTATGTATGTATGTATGCATCTAGCACACACACGTATATATACAAACACACATCTTTTTCCGTGGCATAGTGTGTTTTTAGCAAGTTTTTATTACCTAAGAGAATAGGTGGTTTGGGCTGCGGCGCATTAGTTGTAGGTCTTGAGGGCCAATGAATCCCATTCGTTGACTTTGAATGCTAAAGATTCGTTGAAGCTGATAGGAGAGAAAAATTAATAAGAAACTAGCTTCTCCGATCTTATCAATTGGTAATTAAATTTATTAGAACACGACATAATTCTCGCCCGATAGCTGACTTTGAAACTTTCCTTATATTTACCAGTGTTTATGTTTGTTTGCTTTTTGTAGTTGTCTGGATTTTGTTTTTCATTTGTTTTGCTTTTGTTTTTGTTTTTAGTTTTCGTAGGTTTTCTGTGTGGAAAAATTATGTTGAACAGATGGGGAAAAATTGGAGGTGGCGATGGGGGTTGTGGGAATTATGAAGCTGGAGAAGGAGATATTAATATTTTACAGGTCGAGCGAAATTGGAGGGGAGAGATTTTCATCAAAATGTCAAAATTCAAAATGGTTTCTCAGAAGGTCTTCTGTGTTGTTGATACAATCAACAGTACGTCTGTGGTTCATAGCAGTATATACCCGCTCGAACATACACGCCATGACACTATTCTGTCAATATCGGCCGAGTCGCTACAACTGACTCCACCACTGTGGTTCTCCTCCCCCACTCTCTCTCTCTCTCTCATATACTTCCCACTTTTACACGCCCCGAAATACCAACCGCTCACCTACCCAATTCTTTCTTCACCGCATGACCGACGTAACCCACCATTCTCCACCCCGCCATAGAAACTTCTCTCGCGCAATTCCGTTCTGCGACTAATGACGATGATAGTTCTTCAAGCATTTTCGCATTTTATCTGCAGCTCCCGATTCTTACCATCTCCGTCACCATATCATGGCGAAGGACGAAGTGTCCAAAACTTCGATAGTTCTTCCATAACACATTTACACACACACACACACACACACAAACGTACCATAGGATACTATCTCAGACAGGGTCTTCTAGAAATTTGAGTAAAATTTTGGAAACCAATATAGAAATGATTTTTTTTTTAATTATTATTATTATCATCATTATCATTATTATTATTATTATTAT
>NC_069002.1:16542505-16545032 GCF_001194135.2 Octopus bimaculoides
ATTATTATTATTATTATTATTATCAGTTTATATAAAGGACTGGTAACTCAGCAGAAATGTAATAGATAGAGAGATGAGTTCTTAACTTTTGTATACGATCGCCACAATCCATCACTAAGGTAAACATAGCCGACGTAATCCATGACCACGGCCAACTTAATGACAAAAAGCGCAACTCGAAAGTAACTTATTTATTGGTGCTTTGAACAATATTTCAGCATCTTGCATGCCTTCAACAGGTTCAAAATAAAATAAATGTCAGTCTAATTCATTAGACTGATGGATTGTGGCGATCGTATACAAAAGTTAAGAACTCACCTCTCTATCTATTACATTTCTGCTGAGTTACCAGCGAGGGTGTTTATACATCAATATCTGTTAACGGTTATATTTATTACTTTTTTCGCTGTATTGTGTCCTCGTTACTTTTTGCGTCTGTTATTTATTATTGATCTTATATAAAAATGAAGCTGCATCCTTTAATTTGATGCTTTTCTATACGCAACCCCAGAAGACATCCTGTGAAACAGTCGTTATTTTAACGAAGTACATCTTGTCATCACCTGAAGAGGCACATCTACACCGTCGAATACTCCTAAACTAGTTGTTAAGTATCCCACCACCCATGAGGGATCCATACTAGATGGGTCGAAACAATTGTAGTGATTAATAAACATTCTCGTATACTCCATCTTCCGTCTCTCATTATTCAAATATATATATATATATATATATATATAAATTTTAAATTTAAAAGAGAATTTTGATGCTGATATCCATTATTATTTAAATTTATTCCTATGTCAACATTTCTGTATAATGCTATATATATATATATATATATACATGCACGCACACACGCAAAGATATAAATACATACATAAATACATACATAAATAGACCATTTACATATATTTTATAGAGTATATGTATTAAATATATATGTGTGTGTATGTATATATATATGTGTGTATGTATATATATATTTTATATATATTTTATAGAGTATATGTATTAGATATATGTATGTATGTATGTATGTATGTATGTATGTATGTATTTGTATGTATATAACAATAATGAGAGAATTTCTTCATTGTTAGCAAAACCATAAAAGTAATTAAAACCCCAACACGAGAGTTTTATAATTAATTTTAAGCCAATTTAATAATGAAATAATTATGGTGTTTTGTGTGACATGTTAACAAGTGTGGTAACTCGAGAGAAGTTGGTAAAATTTATAGAATTGAAGTTTTAGCTGATGGATAAAACAGGACACACTATATATAATGAACACCGATGGAATTCTCACCGCGGTCATATATGGTCACTCTATCTCCTAAACATAGCAGTTAGATATCCAGAAAATCACATCCAGGCTGACTTAAAAGAAAGACATTTTGGAAAATGCGAGCAGGGAAACAGTATATGAAATATAATGGAAGATGGAAAAAGAATCGCCATAACGTGCTTTGGTATTACGACTTTTATCAAAGCTGATTTAGGGCCAAACAGCAGCGACAACAACAACAATAACAATTTCTAATATACTACATTAATACAAAACCATAAAGTTTTAGGGGTTCACTCAAAAGGGACCAAAACGTTAAAAAAAGAGGTAACTGAATAGCATCGCTCTTTCCTCTGCCAATTGCAATAATAACTTCAAATTAATTAATGATTTAATTAAATATACAACACTATATTTCAGAGAGTATTTAAAACAAAATTAAGGACTTCAAATTGTGGCATAACGAACTGGGGGTGGTGGGGTCAGAATTACTGGCATAAACGGATGGAAAGGAACTTGACTAAATAAGGCAACACAATTTAATATTTCTCTCACTCTTGTAGTAGTAGTAGTAGTAGTAGTAGTAGTAGTAGTAGTAGTAGTAGTAGTAGTAGTAATAGTAGTAGTAGTAGTGGTGGTGGTAGTGGTTGTGGTGGTGCCGATGGTAGTGGTGGTTGTAGTGGTCGTAATAGTAATGGTGATAGTAGTAGTAGTAGTAGTAGTAGTAGTAGTAGTAGTAATTGTGGTGGTGGTGGTGGTAGTGGTGGTGGTAATACTAGTGATGATGGTTAAGGTAGTAGTAGTAGTGATGGTGGTTTCTAATTTGACACAAGGCCAGCAATTTTGAGGGGAAGGGATTTTGTCGATACTTTCAAACTTAGCACTAGAATGGCACTTTATCTTATCGACCCGGAAGAGATGAAAGGTAAAGGTAACCTCGTGATGTAGTCCTCTTGGTATATGTAGACCTCTATCTAGGCATTATTTACATTATTTACATTTGACGGATATTTGTCCTCATCTTGTTTGTTGTTAACACCGGTATATGGCATAGTAGCTAAGAGCGCGGGTTACTAACCCCAAGATTCCGAGTTCGATTCCAGGCAGTGACTTGAATAATAATAATAATGATAACAATAATAATAATAATAATAATAATAATAATAATAATAATAATAAAATGCCCGTATGCAGTACCAGGCAGTGGCTCTCATGGCTTCTGATCTTAATTGATTG
>NC_069002.1:16545647-16548147 GCF_001194135.2 Octopus bimaculoides
GTAGTAGTAGTAGTAGTAGTAGTAGTAGTAGTAGTAGTAGTAGTAGTAGTAATAATGATAATGATAATAATAATAATAATAATAATAATAATAATAATAAAAATAATAATAAAAATAATAATAATAATAATAATAATAATAATAATAATAATAATAATAATAATAATAATAATAATAATAATAATAACAACAACATCGAAAAATACCTTAGGAATGAGAACCCAGGCTCGATATTTCCCCAAGACACCTGATGAAGGCTGGAGGGTATATCAGTCGAAACAAACAGTAAACAAGATGAGGACAAATATCCGTCAAATGTAAATAATGTAAATAATGTACATAATTCCTCATTTCTTAAATATAGAACTGTTCTATCTAGAGTCAGTCGAGGAATCTCAGCCAAGTGACCTCTTCAACTGTTCATCTTCGACCTACAGACTAAGAGACAGCCCCGAGAATGTCATCGCTTCTTAACCACCACAAATGCTCTCCATATTTCTCAAGTGGAACATATATCGCTCCAATTGCTTGACCGACAGAGGTCGTTGAGCGCCTACCCGTTTCCCAGATACTAGGCACACATTCTTAGCCTTTTCTTGGCTCAGGAATGCAACCCTGCCAAGATGATCTGTAGAAAATGTGCCTTACAAAAGGAGAGCAGACCTACTCATCGTCCAGGTAACTCTGTAAGCTGCACTGTTTTAGCTCGTGTTTGTGTATCAACAGATAGGGCATGTCGAGCGCGCTTTCCAGAAGGCGCCGACAACAGATAGACCGGTTGACCAATGGAACTCGTCCTTTCCACAGGAAGTGGAAGAGCAGACGCTCCAGTCTGGTCGCACAAAACCAGTGATAAGCCACTGCAGTGAATAATGGAAATGAGGTTGGCGTTTGCCTCTTCAACTCGACTCTTCATGGCTAGCTTTCTTTTAGGTCATTGAATGACCATCCTATCGTAAATTCATCCTAGTTGCTGTCCATTTAGCTGTGGAGATCGAACCAGCGAGCCACGATGCTATTCGGCGGCTTAGACTTAGCTCTCCGGTCTTCAAGGTCACTTCCAGGTCACTTCCAGGTCACTCACTTGTCCAAGTTTATCTTTGTTCTTGCATTCTCTCGTATTCCTTTGCAATGGTGTCAACTACCAGAGAACAGCAGCATAGAAGCTCTCTGGTTCATTTCGGTAATATACTAACGTTCAGACAAGAAACCGAACTAACCATCCCTTGCAAGCTTAATTGTCCCAGCAGTGAGTCCTTGGAGGAATTCAGTAAACTACAGGAATATGGCAGATAGAAATAACAGCAATCCCAAAGGTTTGTTAGACTTAAGAGATAAAAAAAACTTGGCGCGTCTGTTGTAACCTTTAAACATGTGTGTTTGCGCATGGTTTTGCATTAAATATAGCGTTCTTATCAACTGCCCGCATATACCTAACAATGTATTTCTAATGTAAATGCCTGTGGAATTCTAGGATTTAATTAATTAATTAACAAATCTACTAACTAATTAATATTAATTAGGTTTTGTTTTCATCTTCTTTATCTGAAGAACAACTTACAGCCATGTTTTATAGTGATATTTAAAAAAAAAAATTTTTTTATGCCGGGAAATATTTAACTGTCGTGAGGCAGGGGTTGAAAAGGTTTGACAGATCAGAAATCAGAGGTTCACACCCCGAATAGACTATGGTGTCCGTTTCTAAGTCACATCCTATAGAACACTGCTCTTAACTGAATATTTATTGTAGAAATATTATTGGAGTAAAAAAGGAAGGCTGTTTCTGGCATTAATTATCCGAACTCTAATATAAATAACGAATGCGTTAGCTCGCAGAACTGAATAAAAGAGTAATAGGTTCAGTTCCAATGTATTCTTTTCTTGAAATTTAAAGGTTCTCTAATAGTTCAACAACTGAACAGGGAGTACAGATGGATTTTATTGTTTTACATCTGAATGATGTCAAAAAAGAATTTGCGAGAACAAATTAGCAATTGTTCTCATTAAACCATGAAAGATTAGATTTTTGATTAAATCATTTCACTTCGTTTAGATATTTTAGACATGCATGAACTCCACAACAAGGTGGAACATTGACAGAGTTGACAGGACGTGGGACAAAATGGTTTACGTCTTTTATTCCGGTTCCTTGCATTCCGAGTTCAAACCCTGTCGAGACTAACTTTGACTTTCATCCTTTTGGGGGGTCGATAAATAAAGTATCTGTCTGATGTAGTGGAACGTCAGACATGATGGCTTGTGGTATTTCTTCTTGCATATTGTATTCTGAGTTCAAATTTCACCATGGTCAACTTGGATGGCAGAACCTGTCATCCGATTTAACACCAGAATCTGATTCTTGGCTGTCTTTGGCAGAGTCCATTCTGCCTTTGGCGGAGTTCATTCCTTGCAACCACTTGATGTGGGTCAGATCTCTAGTTTGATATTTCATTCACCACTTCCTTTTTTCCAACGGTCTCCGATGCCCTGAAAAGGGCCA
>NC_069002.1:16552907-16553489 GCF_001194135.2 Octopus bimaculoides
ATATATATATCACGGTATCGACCAGACTATCGAATGTTGTTGTACATTGCTGGTCACAATGCGCTTTGCATCATTTTATCTTTCGAAGGATACCACCCGGAATGTTGTCGAGTAGGCCAACATTCCCACCTGATCGGAAGGCTATTCCGTCAGAGAGTTATCCATTTACAGCTGAGTGGACTGGAGTAACATGAAATGAAGTGTTTTGATCGAGAACAAAACGCGCTGCATGGTCCGGGAATCGAACTCAAGATCTAGCGATTGTAGTGCAAAACCCTAACTATTGGGCTACACAATTTCAGATATAGAGTGTGTCGGTTGATCCTACCAATGGAACAGGCTGCTTATGAAATTAACGTGCCAGTGGCTGAGCACTCCACAGACATGTGTAGCCTTAACGTAGTTCTCAGGGAGATTCAGCATGATACAGAATGTGACAAGGATGGCCTTTGAATTATAGGTACTACTCATTTTTGGCAGCTGAGTGGACTGGAGCAACGCAAAATAAAGCCGCCGGCTTTCGAACTCACGAATTTAATCACTAAGCCATTCGTCTTCATAATAATATAACCTTATGATAAT
>NC_069002.1:16553499-16556768 GCF_001194135.2 Octopus bimaculoides
GTGTTTGTGAGTGAAATGTGTAATTGTTTTGAACTAATTCTTTTCCTCCGCTACTTGACCCGGCTGTAACACTTTCACGTGATTAGTTGAGGGGAAAGACGAAGAGTGAAAGAACAAAGGAGAAAAAGAGGGTAAAGTGAAGAGTGAGAGAGAAAGTGGGAGAGTGCTGTGTATTAAGTCTATGAAATTGTGCATAATGTATATAAAGTGTATATATAAAGTGCATTAAGTAATCATCGTATTCCAATTTCCTTCACTTTTCAATGTTAAGCAGATAAGCGACTATCGTTTGATAAAGACAGAACATAGTCTATGCTTTCAGGTTTTTCGGATAAAGTTTTCAGAAATAACCTAATAAGTTTACCATTAATTCCATGAAATATTCATGGGTCCCGCTAGTATTATATAATGTACTCTCACACACTTACACGGCTTCTACACAGTTTTTGTCAACCAAATTCTCGTCACAAAATGTTTTTTTAAAACAAGCACTTGCCGAATGCTCCTCGCATTGTACCACATAACCGGATCTGAACAGTAACAACATGGAAAAATTTCCACATTCTCAGAATTGCAAGATGGTTAACAGATTACCATCCAAACCCAAGATTCCAATAAGAATTCTCAGAATCCACAACAGATCATTAATTCAGATGAATGGTGTGTAATCCACATGTAACTGACAGTTGTCAACCTTCGTCCAAAGATGGACAATTTGTAGCGTTTCACTGTATCCGTAATCAATAGATTTATCTCTAATTTTCACACCTTTTGCTCTCTTAAACGCACACTTGGTTGAAGTAGCGGTTCACAAAGGTTCACAAACTTGTCATTTTTAAAGGGCTACCCACTCCTCGAACCCTTAATCTTAAAATATTAGGTAGAGCAAATTTTTTAATAAAATTTTGTTAAAAGGCACCTTACCTCGCGAAATCCAGAAATGTTTTCTCGGAGCCTAATGATTAAAGGATACTTTCACCAAATTGAGTCCTTGAAGTAAGTCTGATTCCACGTAGTAGTAGTAGTAGTAGTAATAGTAGTAGTAGTAGTAGTAGCAATTTTCACTTCATGTACAATGGTAAATGCTTTGGGGGAAAGGACCGGCGCCGATCGAGTGCAGGGAGGCCCTTGGCTAAGGAATCATCATAATAGAGTTTCTGTAGCCCTAAGGTAAGGAATCAATTTTATAGAATTCACAAACTCGCTTGTCAAAAAGCCTGGGGCCAACATCGAGAAAAACACCAAGTTTATCGAACTGCATCAATAATCAGTATATACAAAAAAAATCAGGTGCGTGAGATAATTAAACTTATTATTTGATTGGTTAATATGATTTCCAATAATCCTTCTATGGTGTGTCAACCTAGGGATCGAAACCTGATCTCTGGTTATGCTCGTCAGGAGATTATACTTTGTGCTACCGTAGCAACATAACGATTGTGAAAATTTCGTCACCCATGGCTTCGAGCCAAGAGAAAGAATGATTCATTTAAGTACCCCCACCCCACTACCATATACATACATGCATAACATACATAGATATGCTTGTGCGTGTGCGCGCGCGCGTGTGTGTATGTGTGTGTGTGTGTGTGTGTGTGTGTGTACCTCTCGGTATGACTGATGTGTTTGCGTCTCAGTTTTAAGGCATTTCGGTCGCCAAAAAAAAAAGACCGATGCTGAAATGAGCATTTTGTTGACACCACCTGAAATATATATATTTACACACACACACACGCGCGCACACACACACACACGCACACACACACACACACACACATACATACATACAGGCACATACACTCATACAGACCAGACACACGTACACACACACACGCGCGCATACACATACGCATGCTTACAAACTTTGGGTATCTTTCTGAGAAATAGTTGCAACATCTGACAAAAACTTTTTCGCTGCTCTACAAAAGGAACGGTATTTGGCTTTTCTGAAATTCCAAAAAAGAATATCCCTAATAACAAACAAATAAAGAGAAAATGAAAATAGAATACAACACCAACAACAACTAGTTTTACTACCGGCTGTTACTAGTTCTGGCTGCTGCTGTTGTGTTCCTTCAATATTCTTTTTAGTTGTTCATCATCGCAATTTTTCCTCGTCAAATATTCTCCTTAGGGCGGCGAGCTGGCAGAATCGTTTGCACGCCGGGCGAAATGCCTAGCGATACTTCGTCTGCCGTAACGTTCTGAGTTCAAATTTCGCCGAAGTCAACTTTGCCTTTCGTCCTTTCGGGGTCGATTAAATAAGTACCTATTATGCAATGGGGGTCGATTGTCCTCTCTATGTTTAGTCCCCTGTGGGCACTAAAGAAATAAATATTCTCTTCTTTTATGGAAGGTGTACGTTTTGGCTCTTCAGACTTGTTTTCACGACTACATTCCATTTAAACATTCGTTTTCTTTTTGAGGTATTTGGTTTCTTCAATTGTGCTCGAAAGAAAGTTCTTTCGTTTACTCTTCCCAGTTCTTAAGGTGGCGAGCTAGCAGAAACGTTAGCACGCCGGGCGAAATGCCTAGCGGTATTTCGTCTGCCGCTACGTTCTGAGTTCAAATTCCGCAGAGGTCGACTTTGCCTTTCATCCTTTCGGCGTCGATTAAATAAGTACCAGTTACGCACTGGGGTCGATATAATCGACTTAATCCATTTGTCTGTCCTTGTTTGTCCCCTTTGTGTCTAGCCCCTTGTGGCAGTAAAGAAATAAAAAACGTTAGCACGCCGAGCGAAATGCTTAGCGGTATTTCGTCTGTCTTTACGTTCTGAGTTCAAATTCAGCCGAGGTCGACTTTGCCTTTCATCCTTTCGGGGTCGATAAATTAAATACCAGTTGCGTACTGGGGCCGATCTTATCGACTGGCCCCCTCCCCACAAATTTCGAGCCTCATGCTTAGAGTAGAGAAGATTTCTCCCAGTTCTTAATAGAACGAGCTAAATATAGATTTGTGTGTAACGTTTTACTTTTTATATGGTTCAGTGATAGAACTGCGGTCAAGCTGGAGCACCACATTCAAGGGTTTTAGTCGAAGAAATCTACCCCAGAGCTTATTACCACTAAGCCTAGTACTTACTGCATCCGTCACTTTTGTTGAACCGCTAAGTTACGGGGACATAAACACACCAGCATCAGTTGTCAAGTGATAGAGGGGGGGGGACAAACACAGACACAAAGAAACACACATAAATATATATACATATACATGTATATATATATATACACGACAGGCTTCTTTAAGGTTTCTTTAAGGCTTTGCTC
>NC_069002.1:16559494-16563214 GCF_001194135.2 Octopus bimaculoides
AACTGGCGCATTTGGGATTAAGAAATTAAAAGGATTTCCGTCGGACTCGACGATAACTATTCGGTTGTTTAGATAGCATCACACACTCCATAACTGCTGAACAAACCATAGGAAGAATAAATAATCGAGTGATGAAAAGAGAAGAGAAAAAATATACTACGGGTCAGTAGAGGGGTTTTCAATTGGTCTTTGTCTCCCGATAACCTCCCAGGTGACTCCAGAATTGTTGGACAACACCGTACCCTCGCAAAGATCTGGAAAAGAAACATCCTGCATACCACAGAAATGATATCCGTGGTTATGTTTCCTGTAAACGCAAATTTATACAAATTAAACGAAAACGTGAATGTATACACAGTAATGTGATTATATACGCAGTAATGTGGGGAACATCCTCCCCCTCCTACACACACACATCAAAATAAGCAGACATATGGTCATTCAGACAAACAGACAGATATATACATATGAATATGCATACAGTAAGGTAAATTCAACTTTACGATGAAAGTAAACAAACAAGGTTTGTTTTTAGAAGCGTTGAGATGTATTGTAAGATAAAGAAATAGATTTATTTCTCAAACGCGTGATAATGCTATAAATAGCGTAATCAGGATAAATTATCCATATAATGCAGAAAAATACGTTACTGGCCAGAGACTCGAACTGTGAGCCTCATGGCTGGCCGGTAACGTATTTTTCTGCATTATATGGATAATTTATCCTGATCACGCTATTTATAGCATTATCACGCGTTTGAGAAATAAATTTATTACAGTAAGGTAAATATACAGACAGTTGTAACGTGACATACAAACAGGCACACAGTGTAAATATGAACACAGTAAGACAAAGTAACACACACGTGCGCACTCACGCACACACGCACAATAGACATGCATGTAAATATAACATAGATGTGATTATCCATATCGAATCCAATGATGACGACCACCGTTTACTTCATTCGGAGATCTTGCGAGACAACTTCACTTTGAAGCGGGACATTTAAATGATGAAGTTGAGAAATCAAGTACAACTTTGTGTTTGTTTTTCCTAGCTTTTCTTGTTAGTATTGAGTACATTTCTCAGCCACATCTTCAATTTTATTAAAGTCAACGGCGGTAACGTTTTTCTTCGAAATGTTGATGCTTCTGTTTCTCAAAGTGGTTTTCAGTTGGTCATTAAATCTCTTTGGTTTTCCAGCCAGATTTTGATGACCATCCAATAAGCTAGCCGTATATAATCCTACTGGAAAGATTAGACATGTACATCACATTTGAATGATCTTAATATTCGTTTAGTCAGATTCAGTGCTGCTGGTATTCATTTTTGACTTTGACGAACTCAGACTTCTGTCTTCTAATAACTCAAACTATCATCTCTGTGTAGAATTTGACATTTTCGAATCTAAGTTGGCAACCAGAATTTTCGAAACCATTCCGCAGAAGTTCCTTGTTTTACAAAGTCAAAAGCCTTTGACAGATCTACAAATGCAATGAACAAGTTTTTTCTGTTGTGTCACATATTTTTTCTGAATCTTTCTTGTTCTTTTGGAAGTTGCGATGTGAGTTTGCTATGATGTTCTCTGATACAGATTATCTTTCTGGCCAGCAAATGACAAGAGTCTGACATCCTCTCTATGGGAAAAAGAAACATCAAGTTAGCAGCTTTTCAATGTTGAAATATGTAGTTCTAGTTCCAACTTCCATGGTCTAGCGATGAAGCTCCCTTGCACGGAGGCTTTCGTCCTTCTTCGAAATTTTGCTGGAATACTGTCTGGTTCTGGAAGTTTCCTGTGTCTTTTTTCTATAATCTTGATTACAGCACTAACTTCAACAAAGATTGTTGAATCAAGCTGGTCGTAGATGGCGGGAATTTCCTCAAATTCTCCGTGACTGTTCGATCTTCTGGCTTAATTAGCTGGAGTATTCTACTCAACGTCTCACTTTTGTTAATTGGTTTTTCAGTTGAGGAAAGTTTGATGACTTAAGTGGGTCATGGATCAATTTTTGGGGTATTGAGCAGGAAAAAAGGTTTTCTTATCTTTTTCTTTTCTTTCTTTTTTTTTTTAATTCAATGCAATACTTCAACTATGTTATCTAGTACTTAACTATGCGATCTTAATGCAGAAGTCAATTTTAAGAAATGTTTCATTTTCAAAAGTCTTTTTTGTTTTTGGTTAATCAGTGAATGTTCTTCACACATGCACAAAGTTATTAATCATTTTGAGAATTTGGCAATCACGGAGTGAATTACTGCTTCGCTGAAGAGGTTCAATAAGGCTAAAACTAGTACAGACTAACAATAATTAGACTCATTCTCGCCCTTGCATTGATTGAATGTTTCAAAGTTCTCACTCTTGCTCTTTCTAAGAATGAATTTTTGTTAACATTAATAACATCCTTTTCTCTTGAGCATTATAATTTTAATTAATTGACAATTGATAACACGCCACACCTGAAATATTGAAGCCGCAATTTATTTTTTCATACATAATACAACATGTGTGTGTGTGTTTGTGTGAGTGAGTAGTTGCATATATACGCACAAAGGTGCATAGTACATATATGCTGGTAGATATGCATATTTGTAAGTGAACCGAGGAAAGCTTATTGACCATAGAGAAACATTAATCTCAACGTCTCTTCCACTTGTCTCCAATGATGAATGCTCTAAGTAGGAATTGGCAAGAACATTGCATACGTTGATTCTGTGAGCAAAACCAGAATGACATAGGAATACCTCAGCAGACTTCAAACCTGAAGAAGTCAGAGCTATCTGCATTCCAGTAGATTGTATCCCATACCGTTCGTTTTATGTTGCATCAGCGCTAATACCAACACTTAGAATACTAGACTGGATGGTTGAAAATGTCTGCAACTTGGACATGAAAACTAGGAAGATATCAATCATCATAGATAGCTTCCGCCTGAACAGTAGCACTAACATGATCCATGTTAGAGGAAGGGATAGAAGTAGAGACACAAGATTAGTTCAAACGATTTCTGAGTACGTTGAAACATCTATTGAGTAGTAACGGGAGAAATGAGTACATCGTATGTGTAATCAACGGTAAAAATCGTAACATCTTGAAAGACGATGAAGAACCTCTGAGTTACTTCTCTGAATATTTAAACAGAAACGTAGATAGAAACATTGGTTACATCAGCAAAATATTATCAAACACACGTATCTTGCAAACTAGAGGAAAACAAGAACATTGGCAGGAAAAGTTGTTAGGAAAAAAAAACATCAATGATGAATCAAGGCGAAACTTACTACAATGGTCGTCATGGTGATGAATCCTCGTTTACATCAAGTATCATAGGTGCACTGGGCTCTGCCAGGATTCTCCAAGAAAGAACAAAGCAAACTAATCTGTATCCTCCAAATTCAATCTGTTAGCGACAGAAGGAATATTTGTAAACGGTTGCAAACATCTACCATTTGAGTTTCCTGGAATGAGCTTGTATACACGCTTGTGTATATATAACATCCACACAAAAGTGTAACGAAACACAGAAATTCGTGTCCAAAAGAAACAGGAGCGCCAATATAACCATACATGCAACCACATCTGTACAAACATTAACTTGACTCAGACACAAACAAATCTTGTGTCTTTGTTAGTGACTGACTCTTGAATTCTGCGAAGAATGAAAATGATTCTGTGTGTGTGAGAGAGAGAGAGAGAGAGAGAGAGAGAGAGAGAGAGAG
>NC_069002.1:16563353-16566559 GCF_001194135.2 Octopus bimaculoides
ATATATATATATATATATATATATATATATATATATATATATACACACATATATATATATGCACAGAGAGAGAGAAAAACAGAAAAGAAACGCTACTCTCCCAACTTTGACAATGTAATGGTGGATCAGATCAAACAAAAGAGAAAAATAACGAAATATCATTGATTTCCTAATTTCTACCATCACCCCGCTCTAAACAGGTGATATGTTAAGTAACAGCAAATGTCGGCTGTTTGGGTGATCCAACTTGGGTTGGCTACGTGTCTGCGGTCTCACTTCTGGGGGCTGGTTTAATAGGGAATACATCAAAGAGGTTATTTATTTCATATAAAGAAGAGGCGTCCGTCTCGACTTGTTTAAATTCAGAAGAAAATCCAGAAGAAAAATAAGAAGAAAAAAAAGAGAGATTGCGACAGATAGAAAGGGGGGAATGAGCTAGAAAGAAAGAGGGGACTGGGAAAGAGAGAAGGAAGGAGGGAGGGAGGAAGGAAGATAGAGATAAAGAGGAAGATGGGAGGGAAGAACAAGAGAGAAAGAACAAGAGTCAGAAAGTGGTAGGTGGGGAGATAAAATAAAAGAGTGATAACGAAAAAGGAAGTCCTAAATAATAATAATAATAATAATAACGAAAATAAAACTAATAACAAAGAGAAGATAAAAATGATAAAGAAAAAAACAGAGAAAAAGTAAAGAAACGAAACGAAGTTGTTTTGTGGATTGTTTGTTTATTAAAGACAAGGTTTTGTACATGTGATTTCACACTTCTTATCTCCTTATAAACTAGAAGTTCCTTATCTCTGAACAACTTTACTTTAAAGATCTTATTAAAATATCTCGACAGAATCTGAAGCCGCTAAAAAAAAAAGAAAAATCACACAGGCAAGAAAAAAAAAGTAAGTCTAAACATGCGAAATAAATCTCTATTGTTTCGTGAAAGCCTCGTGCCCCTTTCTCTCTTTTTGTTAAAAGCAAATTGGGTTATTTTAAACAAAAGATTCTTCAGCTCAACTGGAACTAACGTCTTCAATGATGGAAAATAGTTTCTGATAATTAAACTTTTTATACCCTTTTTGTTATTTTTGTTTTAATTTTCCTTCACAAAGTATTTTTTTTATTAAAGTTTTAGTCTCTCAATCGGTGCCATATATACATAGATGCAAAATATATGTTCATATGTTCAATCTCGGTCTGATCGCACACATGATAACCAAATCGGCCCAGGTTTGGTTGTCTGATTATGAAATTCGCTTTGGAACCACATGATTATAGTTCGGACCTCACGCTATGGCCAGCTGACATCAATCAATACCTCGAATTTACCAATGACCTACAAATCGAATCTGATTAAGGAAAAACTGCGCAGAAGACCGTGATGGATGTGTGTATATCTTCCATTTTCCAAAAGTATTTCTGCTGTTGGGGTACTTGAAATATTTTTGAACAATCTTTTCTATCCATAACGTTCTTGAGCTTCCTTTGTGAATTTGACTAGTCTGATAATAATGGTGCAACTTCAGTTCAAGTGTTTCCCTGGTTTTAGTTATTCTGTCGGTGCCCACCTCTCCAGGATATGGTTGCATTGGCACTCAAGAAGCTCATCCGGCTTTGACAAGCTTTGGTGTTTAATCGATTCGTCCCGTCCAAGTCACTGAAATAACACCCTGACGCACATAACTCATGATCTCCTTCATCCCGTCTGTTGACGACACATAAAATAATCCATGCTATGTTATCGACGATGAAGGGGAACATTATCTTGATGAAATATATCAATGAAGACCAAACAAGCATTTGTTTCTTTCTCGTCTTGAAATTCGGCAAGACTTTTTTTTCCTACACCTCTAACTCCCCCCACACACACACATATGACAGATATTAAGGCGACGAGCTGGCAGAATCGTTAACACGCCGAGAAAAATGCTTAGCGGTATTTCGTCTGCCACTACGTTCTGAGTTCAAATTCCGCCGAGGTCGACTTTGCCTTTCATCCTCTCGGGGTCGATTAAATAAGTACCAGTTACGCACTGGGGTCGATATAATCGACTTAATCCGTTTGTCTGTCTTTGTTTGTCCCCTCTGTGTGTAGCCCCTTGTGGGTAGTAAAGAAATAACACATATGACAGATATTCTGTATAGGTTCCAAATTTCACAGCTGCTTGATCAAACCCGAGGCTATAGTAAAAGATATTTATCCATGGGATCGAACTTCCGAAACGAATTTCGTAAGCATACAACCATATCTGTGCCCAATTTATTTTTCTTCAATTGGGAGTCGATGAAATAGACACCAATAATACACGGATTGATCCAACCAATAATAAAAAACCCCACCTGACGTTGGAGAGTCTCAGAAGAAACCTTTACTTTGAATTAAAACCCAGCTAGCACCCATTAGCATCAATGAGTAGCCTGCCCTTGTCAGAGTGCTCTTCTCAATGACGATTGGAATAGAAACTTTCAAGTAGGTTTCAACACCCACGTACTTGAATGTGTTCTGCCTCAATGGTAAGCACTATTTTATTCCGGTTACGCTTCCACTAGCACAAGAGTCTGTGGTTTTCACTCGGGCGCGGCGCGCACACACACACACACACACACACACACACGCACGCACGCACGCACACCAACTCATATTTTTTTCTAAAGTCTAGAGTTGATTGGTCACTAGCGTGATTCTGATTGCTGTCAAGAAGCATCTTGTTTGGTTTCGAAGAACAGTTGAAATGTGTGTGTGTGTGTGTGTGTGTGCGCGCGCGTGTGGTGACTGATATCTTTATAGTAATAAAAGAGGTCGGTGTGCTTGGGAAAAAATACTTCAACTGAGATACTACTACTGCTACCACTACAACTACCAATAATAATAATAATGATAAAACGATGGCAAGAAAAGCCCCTACATGGTAAATACTGGGCTAAACTAAATACGAAAGAAATAGACAGAGAAAAATCCCAGCAATGGCTGAGAAGCTCAGGACTCAAAGCAGAGACTGAAGGATTTTTAATTGCTGCACAAGACCAAAGCCTCCCCACCAGAAATTACCAAAAACACATAATGAAAAGAAATATAACAAGTAACTGTAGAATATGTGGAGATCGACAAGAAACAATAAATCATATTATCTCTGGCTGCCCAGTCCTGGCTAAGAAGGAATATATCCACAGACACGACAGAGCTGGGACCTATATACACTGGAAGCTATGCCAAC
>NC_069002.1:16567998-16570157 GCF_001194135.2 Octopus bimaculoides
AAAGGCAAAGTCGACACCGGCGAAATTTGAACTCAGAACGTAGCGACGGACTAAACACCTCTAAGCATTTTTCTCGGCGTGTTAACGATTCTGCCAGCTCGCCGCCTTAATAATAACAATAATAATGGTTTCAAATTTTGCCACAAGGGCAGCCATTTTAGAGTAGGGGACTAGTCGGTTGCATCGACCCCAGTGTTTCATTGGTTCTTAATTTATCGACCCCGAAAGAATAAAAGGCAAAATCGACCTCGGCGGGATTTGAACTCAGAACGTAGCGGCAGACGAAACACCGCTAAGCATTTTGCCCGGCGTGCTAACAATTCTGTCAGCTTGCTGCCTTTAGAATGATAATATCATTTATTTGCCACCAGGTAGTAAATATACACGGTTTACAATGAAAAGGAGAGGAAATATACATAGTATACAAAGGTTAAAACAAAGAGTGGGGATAGGGTTGTAACTCTCCTGATACAGGATGGCTTCTGGGGATAATCGAAGAACCCAACTGTCCGGGATTTCTCTGAAACCCCATGAGCAAGTGCCTTCTCCAGTTGCCTTTCTCCGATTCACAGGACTACACTTAGAAAGGTACCACCCACTCTTGCCATTTTCGCAACTTTCACTAAATATTTATAACGAGAGCTTCAAAAGTGACTGAGGAGACATCAAGAGAACGAGGAAGCCGTTGTTGCATGGACGCTAGTATTGCTAAAAATACTAACAGATAGACAACCACGAAAACTGAAATGTATTCAGTTATGTGACTTGGCCTTGGATACAGCTCACACCTTGTTAATTTGATTATCTTTACCGGACTGTTTAATTACGCCAGAAAAAAGAAATGGAAGTCTATTAAGTTCCCATGCCTCCAAAAGTATTAACGAAATAAATGAAAAGCTTCCGGTCTGTAATCGAATCACTACTGTGTTCTCAAGTTACGGAAAATCTTTGACAGTCAATAACAACAACAACAGCAACAACAACAACAACACCAGTAGCAGCTGCTGCAACAATACTTATATTATTCATATAAAACGTCTTATTGCATATTAAAAGATTTGTTCCTGTCTATGCATGTATATGTATATATATCCACATGTTGTTGGCACTCCATCGCTTACGACGTTGAGGGTTCCAGTTGATCCGATCAACGGAACAGCCTGCTCGTGAAATTAACGTGCAAGTGGCTGAGCACTCCACAGACACGTGTACCCTTAACGTAGTTCTCGGGGATATTCAGTGTGACCCTTTGAATTACAGGCACAACAGAAACAGGAAGTAAGAGTGAGAGAAAGTTGTGGTGAAAGAGTACAGCAGGGTTCGCCACCATCCCCTGCCGGAGCTTCGTGGAGCTTTAGGTGTTTTCGCTCAATAAACACTCACAACACCCGGTCTGGGAATCGAAACTGCGATCCTATGACCGCGAGTCCGCTGCCCTAACCACTGGGTCATTGCGCCTCCACATATATCCACATACATATACATGAAAGAATCATAAGTGCATACATATATTTACATTAATGTACGAGTACACACACACACACACACACACACACACATTCAATATTGCGTACAGAAGCGGAACAAAGGACTATTCACAACATTCAATAGAGTTTATTCATTGGGAAGTTCCACACAAGCAACACACGATGAGTATGATTTTAGCGTCCTTCAAATGAAATTGAGTGAGCAAAATTTATTAGCTTATTCGTTAGGTTGGTCTCGTTCCTTAAGGTTAATCACGTGATTGTGCTTGATCTGGTTTATAGAGTCACTATCCTTAAATTGTTGTAGGCTTCGAGGAAAAACAGCTCAGGATTGTTGTCTTCACGGACAGTAACCTCAAGATGTGGTTGGGAACAAAACGACATTAAGAAAAAAACAAAACAGGTTTTGCTTGTTATAATCGCTGTGATATCCAGTTGCCTGGAGATTTATGAAGTTTCCCAAGGGGAACTTCCACTGATATCAATAGTTGGACAATGTTTCTGATCTCAGTTTAACAGATGTCATCCATTGCTTCAGCTTCTTCATCTGACTCTACATCCTCATCTATTTTACCAGCACAATAACGTGTGAAGGATTATAAGCCAGCTCGCATGCACACACACACACACACACACACACACACACACACACACACATACACACACACACAC
>NC_069002.1:16570167-16572667 GCF_001194135.2 Octopus bimaculoides
ACACACACACATACACACACACACACACACACACACACACGCACGCATGCACACGCACACTTTATATACTTGATCGGCAATCTAAGTCTTGTAGTTGTGCAGTTTCCAAATTTTAAATAAAATAAACTTTACTGTTTGTACTGAGTACTCTTTCCCTTTTGTTTGTTAAGGTAAGTGTCTAATCCACTCATGTACACGCATAGGCATATGTAGGCGCGGCACGTGTGTGTGTGTGTGTTTGTGTGCATATGTGTGTGTGCGCGTGTGCATTTTTTTTTTGTGAAGATTATACGTACGTGTTGAAATGTGTATGTGAAAATACAGACAAGACAAACGTCATACATACACACATACACACACATACACTAACAACACATACACACGCATACATACATACACACACACACACACACACACAGAGGGAATCAGTGAAGTAGAATGTGCTAAGTAGAAATATAAAAGTTGAGTGGTTGTTTAAACGAAGCATAACCAAAGTAATCGATTGATGATGTGACGTCTTAATTCCTTGTCAAAAGGAATGGGAGCTATGTCTATTAAAATCGCCCCCCCCCTTCACTACTGCGTTCTTTACTCTTTAAGAGGGAAGAGTGTGATTCGAAGAAGTGTTGGCCTTTAATTGTACCCAGTCGACCAACCACATAGAGGCTTCCATATTAGCTTACAAGATGGCGAAGTGTTATTTGAGGAAAATTTGGTGGTTATTTCTAATAGTTCGAACGTTCGGGTTGTTGTTTCTCTTATTAACTCTTGAGGAGGTGGAGCAGCATCTGAGAGAAATTTGGCTCTTATTTCCAGCATTTGAAATGACTTAGTAGAGATTCCCTTCTTGGTTGTTAAGTTTTATTTCTCATACCTTCAAGTACAAAATTCGGGTTTCTTGTAAACCAGACACTGATATATTGGAGCGGTGGGATTAGATGACATAGAATGATGTCATTCACGTGACTCACATAAGTATCAGTCTTGGAAGAAAAATGGAATTATCCTTGAATTGAACCGAACAACCTAATGTTCTTAACAATGTACTTCCTACACTGTACTTAATCAACAATGTACTTTCGTTACCATAATTTTCTACCATTCTATGAAGGAGAGACAGTTGCACCTATCAACCGTTATTTTTTCAGAACCTCCGATCCAACTGGCAGGAGGGGAGACTATTATCCTGGAGCCAGAGACTTGGCTTGGATGTTTGTCCGGATAAGTGAACTCCACTGAGCATGTGTAAAGACCAAATCGGGGATGTCAGACAGGGCGACGGAATAACTCAGCCTTTCAAGAACGTAAAACTCCACAACAAATACCATTAGGCACCTCTCTGACAATCCCGCCAATATATTGTCCGGACTGGTACTTTATTTTATCGACCCAGACGGATTAAAAGCCGTGTTCACCTCGGCAGGATTTGAACTCAGAGGGCAGAGAACAGGCACACAAATACCTCTAAATACCATCAAGTGTGCCGAATCGTTTTTTCAATAGACATAAAGCCAGCAATTGTATATAATTGACAGAATCATCACTCGCATTACTATCTATCTATCTATCTATCTATCTATCTATCTATCTATCAATCTATCTATCTGTCTGTCTATCTGTCTGTCTGTCTGTCTTTCTATCTATCTGAATATATGTATACACACACGTACACACACATACACACACACACATATATATAGGAAAAGAGAGAGAGGAGAGCTGGAACAGCTAGAAATGAAGTGCCTTGCTCAAAGAATCAAGGCACCACCTGGTCCAACATAGGGCTGCACTCTTGCTAACGTTACATTTCACAGAGAAGTTCCTAATATACACAGACAAGATGATCACGACTGGAACACTATTGATTATAGGTCTACTTTATAAAAATTAACCACCAGCTAGCTACCAAAAACAACGACGGCGTATCAAACAATTTGTATTCTAGCGAAATAGAAATACGATGCTGTGGCGTTCATTTGATCATTGACTGTTAGTATTTAGATTTGATTCCGTTGTCATTTCCAAGAGAGATAAACTGCTAGAATTATTTAGAAACCTTCGCCTCCTTAAATAAAGATATACAACATGTTTAGACAGAGAGAAGGTTTTTGAATACACACTCATTGAAATGGTAACCAAGCATATCCCTGCTTAACTCCGGTGTTTTTAATGTAAATTAACCGTGTCGCTAGATGTTTTCAGGCATATAAAGACTTGTATTAATTGGTATATCATATTTTATAACGATTAGATATTTGCCGTAAAACTAAGCTGGACGGACGAAGCTGATTCGGCCGATCTGAAGACTTATTTATACCCCTCAATTAGGATTTATATGCAGTCTTTAATAACGATTCATTACATAGGCACAAGGCCTCATTTTATTCTTGGTGGAGGGAGAGTAGTAGATTTTAGCGATCCCTGTACATGACTGGTACTTATTTTAGCAACTCCAGTAACTGTTCATACTTTATTTTAGCGACCCTAAAGGTTGAAAAAC
>NC_069002.1:16577265-16579931 GCF_001194135.2 Octopus bimaculoides
TATATATATATATATGACGGGCTTCTTTCAGTTTCCGTGTGCCTGATCCACTCAGAAAGTCCTAAACGGTCGGAGGTTATAGTAGGAGTCACACTTGTCTAAGGTGCCATGCTGTGGGAGATTGAACCTGGAACCACGTGGTTGGAAAGCAAACTTCTTAACACACAGTCAGGCCTGCGCCATTTGTTTTCACAGTCTTTTGTTGTTTTTTTTCAAAGACTAAAATTATTGCAGACGAAATAACAGAAAGAAACTTAATTCAGACAGAGACCAATAATAAATCAGCCTAAATATTGACTTACGGTAGAAGTAGTAATAATTTCTTAGATAAGTTGTTGTTGTTGGCTCTCCGTCGCTTACGACGTCGAGGGTTCCAGTTGATCCGATCGACGGAACAACTTGCTCGTGAAATTAACGTGCAAGTGGCTGAGCACTCCACAGATACGTCGATAGGGTGTTGACAATTTCATACTTAACTTCCGTACATGCTTAGTAAATATTTTATTGATCTCAAGGGAAATAAAGTGTGAAAGGTAAAATGAGGGCAGGATTTGAACTGACAAATTTAATTAGAACAGACCCAACACTATGCGATACGGTGGTGTGTATTTGCCAAGAAGTATCAAATCTGAATGTTCTCTTTCTTACAATTCTGTCGGGCTTTAAGATGGAAAACCCTAAAGAAAAGATGAATATAGACTTCATTACTGTTGTAGTTGGTGATGGTGGTCTTCAACCCTAGGTCAACTCTTTTAAACCAGATCTATAATCAAAAGCAATCCAACCATAATAACCCCGTCCTTTCCAGGCAACTAGAATATATTCTTTTCTAGAACAGTCATGTGTAATTTGAAAGGGATATGGTTTTTATTTCTAGTACGCCGACAGACCACATAGAGGCTCCCTCATTGACTTCTATTGTATTCGTTATTGCTAATAATTGATTTTTATTAATTAGTTCATTAATTTATTACAAGTCGGAAATAGCTATTCCTTATCCCATATATATCTCGCCTTCTCTAATATTCAGTACAGTGAAACATTTCTTTCTTCAGTTGTTCTTTCACCTTTTTTTTTTTTTTTTTTCAGCAACAATGAAAGTTCATTTTAGTTTTCTTTCTACTCTACAATTATTGTTAATTAAACTTTCTGCCAAATAAATTAAAAACTTTTTTCTGGTCCCAACCAATAATTTAATAATAATAGAATAGTAAAAACGTGGTGAGTTGATTAAGGCTACATTGTTAATTAGTAACAGCCCAAAAATATATCATTAATTTCTTTTGATTTGAGATTTTAGCAAAACGCTAATAATAATAATAATAATAATAATAATAATAATAATAAATATATAAATAAATACATTAAAAAATGAAAATTTAGATTCATGCAGCGACCAGATTAAATCTAATCATTAGAAAGTCTCTGCCTATATAATGGTAACGAAGAAGGAGTAGGTTCTCTGACTTCACGCTCCGTCCAACTCAAAGTTTTGACACATCTTCCATGTGACTTAAGACTGAATAACAAAGAAATAATACCACTTCTCTTGAATATCTTCTTTTTTTTTTTAATGTTAAAAGCTTGCTTTGTAACCACGTGTATTCGGGTTCAGTCTCTCAATGCAGCACCTTCAGAAAGGACTTCTATTATAACTACGGGATGGCCAGTACATTGTGAGTTAGAAACTGTGTGGAAACCCATTGAATGTGTGTGTATGTGTGTGTGTGTGTGTGTGTGTGTGTGTGTGTGTGTGTGTGTGTGTGTGTGTGTGTGTGTGTGTGTGTGTGTGTGTGCATTTTACACAGGCCTTACTTAGGGTCCATGCAGTGTCATGGGCCAAAAAACTTTCAACTTCTTGCCTAATGCGAGCCCGGAGCAATCTCTTATCTCTTACACTATTTCAGTATTACGTGTCAAAAGTGAAACAATAATATATGTATATATATATATATACATATATATATATATGTATGTGTGTATATATATATACATATATATATATGTGTGTGTGTGTGTGTGTGTGTGTGTGTGTGTATATATCTGTATGTATATATATATATGTATATATTTCGTCGGCTCCAGCACGTATCCGAGCATTAGGTTCGTCTGTTTCCATCCAGTCTCCTCGGCTGATGTTTGTGCCGAAAGTGACTTTGGAGTTCAAATCGGTGGTGAAAGAGTCGTGGGCAGAACACACGCGGGACAGTCGGTGCAGTGCGAGGATGTTGAAGACGCTCCTTTCTCCTCCTGAGTTTTGCCTCCTCATTCTGTTGTCTGTTCTGTTCGAAGGAGCTGGCTCCATTGCGGATAGCAGTCCTGCAGACTGTCCTATCTATGGCAAGCTGTTCCCATGAGGATGGCTGGATGTTAGCTTGAGCCAAGATCTGTTTGAGCTGGTCTTTAAAACGGAATTTCGGACCTCTTATGGGTCTTGTTCCGATTGCAAGTTCTCTGTAGAGCATGATCTTTGGGAGACGAGAGGGCTCCATATGCTGGACGTGACCTGGCCAGCGGAGACGATGGCGAAGAATAGTGGCTTCGACACTAGGTAGTGAGGCGCAGCGAAGAACCTCGTTGTTGGTAACGTGATCTTTCCATTGCGTGTTGAGGATCTGTCGTAGCTTCAATTGCTGGAAGCATTCAAGGCGCTTGAAGTCACTGCG
>NC_069002.1:16580122-16584857 GCF_001194135.2 Octopus bimaculoides
GGTCAGCGCGTGATTGAAGAGTACACGTTGGCTGAGTCTGCCGAAGGCGGAATGGGCCTCTCCAATCCGGTTCTCCACGTCCTTTTCACACGTGGGAGTCTTCGAAAGAATACTTCCAAGGTATGTGAAGTGTTTAACTTCTTCTAGGGGGCTGGCCGTTGATGCTAATGTTTGTGGGTGGACTGTTCTGGCCTGGTGCAGGTTGGATCAGTATCTTGGTCTTTAATGTGTTTACCTGCATCTCGAAGCGTTCGAAAGCAGCGTTGTGAAGATCGGCCGTCCTTTGTAGGTCATCTGCGGTCCGGCTCGGAGTGGCATTGTCGTCAGCATACTGCATCTCACGGACTGAGATGGCAGAGGTCCTCGTCTTTGCACGGTGACATGCGAGTTTGAAGTGTCCGCCATCCAAGCGATAGCGCATGTTGATGGAAGCGAGTCTAGTGAGATTTCGTTGAATATGGCGGGTATGTACAAAGAGGAACAGGTTGGTGCGAGGACGCATCCTTGCTTAAGATTCCAGTAATTGGAAACAGGTCTCTGAGGGCATTTTGATGGCATACACTACCCACCATGCTGTCGTGGAGGGAGCGAACCAGGGCAATGACGTCCTCCGGACATCCAAACTGAGCACTTTCTTCCTAATGTCGTTTTCTAAAAGAGGGATATAATTTGAATCAGGTTTGGCTGCTATTATAGACAGGTTAGTCGATCATGAAATAGCTTCTCCGTTCGCTCGTCAAATATTCACATTGTGAGTTCAATTCTTAAAGGAACTGAAATTAGCCGTTTTCCCTTCCTCGGTTGATGAAATAGGAACCAGTTATATATAACGATCGATTAAATCATTTATTCCTCCCCTCCTAATATGTAACTTTGTTTATTGATTAGAAATCAATATTAAGAATACTGCTCTATGCCTTTCGATCTCTCGATACAGAAAGAAGAAATGAAATCGTCGTTGAAAGAATTCAAACATTTTGATTGGCTCCTCTTGTACACGCCCTCCTTCACATAGAACAGGCTTCATAGAGTTAGAGGGGATGCTATAAACTAAACCCGTGTTGTTTGGTGTCTAGTACAGGCTTGTGTCTAGGTGGGGTTAGTCCTTTCCTAAGGCTTTCAGTGGCCTACAACAATTTTAGACACTATCTTACCACAATACGCAGGAACCGTAACAAATGGCTGTTTATTTTCACGCCTCATTTCCTCAGGGCGGCTCTCGTACAACCGCTTCATTGTAGGCACTGTAGAGAGCAGAAAATAAGGGAAGCTCAGAAAAGGGAGTGGTGAAGTATGTTTGTTAGTGCGCACGCGCGTGTGTGTGAAAGGATGGATGGGGAAAATGACAACAAAATAAATGAACGTTTAAATGCTGTTCTTCTCTCTTAAGATTTCTCAAATTAGAAGGTTTATGCTTCTCGTATATATTAACACTTCACTCAGCAATTGCATTTTCATGCCAGTAGCGTTTCCCAGTATCTTTATTTCGTGAACACAATATGGCTGAATGGGTAAAAAGTCTGCTTTACAATGGTGCTGTTCTGATTTCGATCCCACTCAGTGACAACTTCGATAAATATCAGATCTTTTCTGCTTCGTTACACCGTGGGGAAATTTTAAAATTTGGTGTGTTGATATAATTTTCCACGCTGAATCTCAGGGGATAATTATCTTTTTCCAGTAGAATTTTTTTTTTAAAGTTATAGCGGTTTAAAGTTTGATAATTTTTAAGGCCCCAACCCAGCAAACTTTATTAATGAGATTGAGTAAATAGAAACCGAGTAAATCTGTCAGATGTACAACTTAATCATACACTGCAATGGATTACTTCGACATTGCAGCCATCCCGTAGTCAGAGCTGTGTGCGATAAAAGGTGGGGGAACGGAAGCCGTTCGTGGAACCGGGTAACAGAAGATTGGACCCGGCAACAAAGCCACAATTCTCATAGCATTTCCAAGATAGATTCATACTATTCAATGCTCAGCAAGTGTTGACAGCTTCCTAACAACACTTAATCGAATCTTTGGAGCGAGCAAAGAATCGGAGACTATAATGAATGTTATCTGTCCCGATGGATTGTTGCAAGTCTTAGCGGCCGGGAAACTGAAGGCGCTGCCAAGAGCTGATAATAATAACTGAAATAGGGAGGTAACTGATGTAAATTGCCCCATTTGGATGGTTTGCAAGCCTTACTAATACATGCTAGATTTGTTTAGGGATCTCTTGGCAGATACGTGAATGGAAAAGCGGGTGATAACGTGGCTGTGAAAAGACACTAACAAAGTGGACGTAAGCGACAGCCTTCAGTTGAATGCAGAGTTTAAGATATCAGCGTGGGTTTTAATAAAGAGGTTAGCGATTAACGTAGGTGGTTTCATTGAGGAAGCACAAGTAAGAACAATCTCGAAAAGATCCACCAACGACCCCACTCTACGTCATATATTATATATCACACAGATGACAGACAAGAATGCTGGTTTCATTGTAAATAACCAATTCGAATTAATCGAAAGATTTTGATCGAATCAATTCTGTTATATTACTGGTACATATTTTACCGACCCCAATTGAACGATATGCATAAACGTCTCTGCTTTGATTTGAACATGGAATGAATAAAGTGGACGCTGTACTGACATGGCACCAACACAAGAAGACGACAAGCCAACGAGACAGTCTTTAATGTACTCATTCGATCAGATGAAATAGCAACCAAATTTCCTCAAGTCACAATTTTCCATTTTAAACAACGGAAGGAGCCATTGAGCAATACTGTCTGAAATATACAAAAGAAAACAAAAGAAAACAAAAGAAACTTGTGTTTACGGCTGGAATACATTTGAACATAGGTATTGGACACGGATATTCTTAATCAGGGATGGCCTGGAAGTATTCAACAATACTCTTAATTTATGGTTGCTGCTATATTTTACATTTATGCTTGTTTGAAACATAAAGGTATTATTTACTAAAGAACTCAATGATTAGCTGAAAGTCCAATCTCGAATATATTATAGCGTTGAGAAACAGTTTCAAATTTACCTTATTTCATTCCAGCATCAGCTTCCATTTGTATGGTTCACGCCTACTCTACTAATTCCATCCCTTGAGAATTCCAACATATTTCCCCAGTTTATAGAGAATCATAAAATCTCCCTCAAAAGGAATCCGGTAATTTTCTTATAAAGAATTTCTAAATTCCCAAGATTATTTTTAAATCATTCTACACCAGTTAAACATCGACCAATTCGTTTATAAGTCTAGGGGAAAGGAAATAGATAGGAAACGAACAGATTAACTACCGATTCTAATCTTTTCTAATTGGTAATAGTGGCTGGGTCATGTGATGAGACAGCAAGAAGAAACGAAAGTCTTCAGCACACTCCCTTCCACCCCACCCCCCACCAAAAACTGTATGGTGTGCGAAACCAGTATAACATATTTTCCTCACCAATTTTCCTCAAATTCTACGAAATGGAATCTTTGCCTGATTCTCAAATATATTCTTGATGTAAATTGCTGATAGCAAACTACTTCTTACAAGGCGAAGTCATTATAATGTCACTGAAGCGAAAGAAACGAATATGGTTCTAAAGTGTGTGTGTGTGTGTGTGTGTGTGTGTGTGTGTGTGTGTGTGTGTGTGTGTGTGTGTGTGTGTGTGTGTGTGTGTGTGTGTGTGTGTGAGTGTGTGTGTGTGTGTGTGTGTGTGTGTAAGTGGTTACGGTTTAAATACATTCACAAGCGCAGTATACGACCGGGGAAATGTGGAAAGGATCACCTCAGGGATCTGAGCCCTATATCTGACAAATAGCGCTTGACTACGATGACAATTGCACTAAAGTGACCTACTACACCTTGTTATCGAGTACAGCAAAGCTAAGCACACCGCCAGAGTCGTTACCGTTGTTTACCTTCATTTGTATTGCCAAGGTCGGTGTTTTTAATTGCCTCCTCAAACTGCAATACGATTATGTATATATACATATATATAAGTGGCTAAAAAAATATAACTCGAATAGCCACACAAAGTTACCAACCTCATGAGATGTCCAGGGACTGCGAGTGGTAAGCCACAACATCTTTCTCCAGCGAGATAAAACTCACAGAATGAAGTAGTTTAATAAAACCCTATCACATGATTTCGAAATTTAACCAATAGGGTTCCGTTTCTCCTCAGAGGTTTCTACAATTTACTCTGGGTTAAAGAGATAGTTTGCTTCCCATTTGCTCGTGAAAGAAAAAAAACTGTTAAACAGACTGCGCTAAAATTCAACACTGTCCGAGTACATATAAAAATACAATAAGATACTATAACGATAAATTAATATATCATGATATATTAAATACATATTTATGTATATTACCTTTTCGGTTTTTTAATAGCTATAGCCACCTATATTCTAATGTATTTAATGCATCAAAATATATTAATTTATCGTTATATCTTATTGTATTTATATATATACATATATATATATATATATATATATATATATATATATATATATATATATATATGTATCATCTAAGAATTCATACGTGAGAAAAAATATGCACTTGTATATTTGTCAATAGATTTGGTATATTAACTACTAACTGCCAACTCTGAAGGGCACAAGGTTACATAATCGGCCTGTTACCTAACATCCCGTTTGAGCTCCTATTGCGAAACCAGTTGGTAAGATCGGCCGTAATGGCGATATCATATTGTGCACTTCGATTTATAAGATCGG
>NC_069002.1:16586320-16588062 GCF_001194135.2 Octopus bimaculoides
ATAAATTTCATACTTGACGACCTAATAATTATATATATAATATAAAAGCTGGAAATTCAAGGCTAATATACTGGTAAACTCAAAGTATATTCTACCAATAAATGTTATGAAATATTTTATTGGAAAGTTGTTGCATTTTAAACCAGTTGTATGTTTTGGGGAAAAAACATGAGTAGTAAACATATTCCTTTGCTCTCTTCTAACAAAGAAAATAAAATAATAACGTATTTCGAGTCACTGAGTGTGCCCTCCCTTTTTTTTTTTTTTTGAAGTTATACTATCCTGAGATTCATATTTAGGTCACAGTTTGGACAAAGTTCATCACATTCAATCAATCTAAAGTTATGGGGTAAACAGAAATAACACAACTTAAAACTCACTTGAACCAAAGTCGAAGGATCCAAAAGTCCTGTACCTCACTAAATGTAATGTAAGAAGAGTAATTTGAGTGCAAAAATTCATCTTAATGCCATTTTGGAAAGAAAACAAAACACTGTTCAAACAAGATTTCTCTGATATAAGAATCATTTGGGAATTATATCCTCAATTAATAATAGAAAATTAGATATTTTTTAAAGCAATCGAAATTTAAGTAAAAATGTTGTTAAGGCAATTTATGATAATAGAAAGGGAATAAACCACAACGACTCCCCTTATTAACCAATTAATATAGATAATAATATTAATGATGAAAATGAAAATAATAGAAATGATAAACGTAAGAATTGTATAAATAATGATGTTAATAAAAATTGTGATTTCAGGATTAAAGAAAATTGCAAACTTAATAATTGTAACCAAAATCATTTGGTATATTGGCGAGTAGTTGAATCTGAAGGGAAGGAATACCATTACATAGGTTTAACCGAAACTCAGTTTATGCTATTATCTATGTTTGGTATTTTAAATTGGGTGCGAAGTGAAACAATTGTAGGTAATGTTAATTAATTCATAAATTAATTTATATCCATTGAATCTCTCTATTTTCAAACTTAATTATATATATGTGTGTGTGTACATGTGTGTATGTGTGTGTGTGTGTGTGTGTGTATGTACGTATGTATGTATGTATGTATGTATGTATGTATGTATGTATGCATGATATATATATATACATACAGGCCCAGGAGTGGCTGTGTGGTAAGTAGATTGCTTACCAACCACATGGTTCTAGGTTCAGTCACACTGTGTGACACCTTGGGCAAGTGTCTTCTACTATAGCCTCGAGCCGATCAAAGCCTTATGGGTGGATTTGGAAAGACTGTTCTCCGCGTGAGATGCTGCCCACTTAAAAGTAGAAGCTGTACTCAATTCTGATTGGACGTCGAGTTCTTAAATTCTGAGAGGAATTATAAATGGAAGTAAAATGAAACTCTTCAACCATCAATGCTATTTTGTTTCAACTTCTAAACTATTTCTGAGAATGAAACGATCGACATGATACAGATAAGGAAACAGTCTTACCAAAACTTGCCTCAATGAATACGATTCCTTCTTGGTTTCATATTATTATTGTTATTATTATTGTTGTTGCTGTTGTTTTTGTTGCCCGTTCGGCACGTTTTCGACAATTATGGTCTCTGTAAGTGTATGTGTTTTCATTCACGTGCGTTAAGTACAGTATAGAGCGGTTTAGCTCTTTTTTCTAGCAATGTAGGTATTTCCTAATAATCTGGTCACATTTAGTGACATTTGTGTGTGTGTGTATATATATATATATATATATATATATATATATATAT
>NC_069002.1:16588870-16595682 GCF_001194135.2 Octopus bimaculoides
TGTGTGTGTGTGTGTGTGTGTGTGTGTGTGTATGTATGTATGTATGTATGTATGTATATATATATATATATATGCATATATCCACAACTATCTTTTCAATCCAAAGTGTCCTTTTAACTGAATATTCACACGCTTTTATTTATAGCTACATCTGTTTCGAGATTAAAAAGACCCACTGTTAAAAAAAAAAAAATATTATTTCACGTTCTCTTGCAGTTTATAAATTCTTATGGCGTGTACAATAGTGTTAAAGAAAGTCTCTGCAATGCAAGTTCGGAAATAAAGTATAAACTGGCGCAAAACCAAAGCAAAACTAAAGCAATAGTTTCCCTACGTGAGGCCTAGTTTGTGTTCACTGTATAATTATTTGATCACAACAATGCAGCACTTTTAAAAAAGGTTTTTCTTGTTTTCCTTGGAAGTGCGAACCTTCTTTGGTAAGTATGACACTATGTCCGTAAATAGTGTTGGTTGCACAGGTCTACAAAATATAAGGTTTCGTGCATAAACGGTATCAACAACTGCTGCTACTATCAACACCACCACAGGACTCAAAATTAAAATTGAACCTTGAAGTCCTAAAATCCCAGATTTTGCCATAATAATTTGTAATCTAATGCAAAACAGGTCTTTAGTTCTTTCGTTCCATTTTAGCAGTCATGGCTAATGCCATCCTTGATCAGCGGTCATTTGGTGCCGCGTGTTTTAGGTCTTTTGGAAAGAATTCTTTTTTAAAACTTTCAATAGTTCCCTTTATTCTCTGTATCCAAGATTTCAAGTTTGTTAATACATCAAGTTATACAATGGTTAATTTTAAGGTCCTAACTTATTAATTAGCTCTTATTTTAAGGAATTATGTTACAAAATGTCAACAAGCGCACACAGTATAACATTTTTGAAGAAAGTACAACTGCTGACAGCAACTTAGATATTTTCCCCCTGGTTTTCCCCGATAATCTTCTCAGACTTAACTATTTCTTGTTTAAATGCTACAACGGTGAACGCGAGAACTGGGCAAAAAAGTAAGTTTCATTTCAATAGAGAAAAATAAACGGAAAAACGGAAAAAGAATTATTAGTCCACAGTTCCTGTGTAAGTAGAAATAATCTAAACGCTGTCATAAAATAGAAAATACAGTTCCTGCCAAGAGGTTCTCGCTTGAGCATTGTGCGGTAGTAAAGATTTAGAAAATTCTATAACGAACAGCTTAGCGAAACCATTTTTGCACGGAAGATTTCTGACTGAAATTTAGACATTCTTTGCAGAATTTTCGATTCACCATCGGCATGTTGCCTAGAAACTACATCGTCATTATTATTATTATCATTATTATTCAGTTCTATATTTAAGAGATGAGGAATTATGTACATTATTTACATTATTTACATTTGCCGGATATTTGTCCTCATCTTGTTTGCTATAACCTGATATAACTGATATAACCTCCAGCCTTCATCAGGTGAGACTTGGGGACATTTCGAACCTGGGTTCTCATTCCTAAGGTATTTTTCGATGTTATTATTATTATTATTATTATTATTATTATTATTATTATTATTATTATTATTATTATTATCATTTTACTTCTCAGAGCTCCTGGTCTTACTTGCTCTGGCTGATTCTGTGTGAGCGGACAACAACCTGTTGTCAGAGGTCTCACTGGGTCTCTTTCCGCAAATTATAGGCTCTGGTGCTTGGAGGCTAATTTATTGTGGAAGACATTCAACACTCAAGCACCTATCTCAAAATCCTAGCTGTTCCCAACAGAACAACTTTTTGGACCGTGCTCTGCTCTCATGTAAATTCCAATTTCTCCGACATATTTCTTGAAACTTGTTGTTAGTGCTACGAATTCCCCGTACTCCTCCTCCTCCTCCTCCTACTACTACTACTACTACTACTACTACTATCATTAAGGCAGCGTGCAGGCAGAACAGCTAGCACACCGGGCAAAATGCTTAGCGGCATTTTGTCCATCTTTACGTTCTATCGGTGTGAAAGTGTGTGTGTGTGTGTGTGTATGTGCGCGTGCGTGCGTGTATGTGTGTGTCTACATCTATATAAGTATATATGCATGTATATACACACACACACACACATATATATACGTGTGTGTATTTATATGTATGTATATATTTGCATATGTGCGTATGTGTATATATTTGTGAGTGTATATATGCATAAGTGCTTGTCTATATATGCACATATGTATATGAGTGTACACCACACTGACACATATACGCAGAAATATATGCAATACATATATATACATACACACGTACATTTCGGTTTTGATACTGTGGGAACGTCGGCCATATTTAAGAACTGGACACGAATTTGTGCTATTGCGGTCAAGACATGAATAATAATTGCAGGTCATCGGTGGTGAGTGTCCACTGGTAATTGGAGGGGGGAGGCGGAAGAAGTTACTTAGATGTACACACTCACCAGGCGTATACCCTACTCAACCACCCACCCACCACTCCTTCCTGCTTGTTCATTAAAGACATCGTGAGTGATGGTGAGAGGTAAACAAACAAATCAACCACCACCACCACCACCGCCATCATCATCATCACTATCACCATCAACCTCACACACTAACAAGAACAAGGAACACAAACATGGCGGAATGGAATCAACGCATGATCATATTTATACACATACATACGCAGATATGCGCAAACACACCCTTGAAACTCTATACAAATACACTAAAAGCAGCAAACAAGCACATACACCTACACACACAGTCACCTCATATGAACTCATACATGCATACACATCTCTCCACAAACAAAAACATCGTATAAGTGGTTAGCCTAGCGCATAACTCTACGCATACATGTGTGTGTGTGCGTGCGTGCGTGTGTGTGTGATTTTAAAGTTGTACTTTGTGAAACAAATGAGGGAGAACTCAATACATGTTGTAGTGTATGTATATAGATTTTACAGAATTTTTATATCCTCACACAAATTCTATGCAACTCCCGTGAGTACTCACCTGGGGACGGCATTTACATGAAACTCGAATCGCAAGATAACATTCTGTCTCTCTCTCACATATGTAAATATATGTGTTTACCTGTCCTGATCTCCCTTATATATATATATATATATATATATATATATGCAACCGCATTCATATACTTGCATATATACATAGTAACCACGAGAGAACGTCTATGTAGCTGCTTGATCTGCTAGAAATAATAAGTAAATTTCAAATCAACCTTATTTTCTTAAAAAGAAAGACAGTAGATAATGGGATCCTAAATTCATTGTAAATGTTAAATAAAAAAAAAAGGACAGAATGGAAGTGGCTGGAGCACCCCTTGACCATAGGACTGCTTAGGGTTAAATAAAAACTGCACTCACACATGTGTACATGCTTACGAATGCTCGTACGAATCACTGAGGGAATCGTTATGTCTTTCTCAAATCACTTGCTACTGTCGTTAAAAAAAATCTCATTGGACAATCTAGTTATCCCTGATTTACAGAAAAGTGGCCATCGAAGGAATCTCTTGATCATAGTTCTGGTTATGAGGGATCTAGGAAAACTTTGGCTTATGCTTTTCCAGTCGAGCAATTGCACATAAGTCTTGTTTTACTGACTTCTGAGCTTTTCACGAAGTTTAATGCAATGGCGGAAGTTTTTACATCGCCGATAACCTCTATCATTTGAATGACTTCCGGTTTTCGAAAAATCTCTCTACTCCTCAAACTAATTTTATTGACTAAAAACAAACCCCTTTTCTCAGTTTAAAGATATCTATAACTGAGTAATTATATATTTTACGTTGCACCTTTTAAAAGCTTGAACACAAATTATGAACCCCAAATACCATAATTGTGGACCATTTGGGAACTGAGGAGGCCAGCTTGAGAATCACTGGTTTAATGTCTTCACTTTGAACAAACCAAATTTGTTACTTTTGTTTAACCCAGGGTTGATCATAAGTGAGTAGACAAAGGGCAAAATACATTTCAGCCATGACCATCTTTTCATGCCTTCCTTGCTGGGAATCGGAGCCATATTAGTCAAGCCATTTTTTGTAAAATGGTTAGGGATGTGATATGAAAGAGATTTAGCTGCTATTTTTAGTATGAGCAGCAGGCAATCACACAGAGCAGTCATGGGGAAAATGCGACCCGTAGTACGCCAACGTAAAGTTATCTTGAATATTTGTAGTAGTGCAGCCCACTTGATAGTGATCCATGTCTCATGCGGCCCGCTTCCCGTTAAAAGGTTGCCCATGTCTAACATAAAGGCTTCCTCTTTTGATCGTGAATAATATAGAATTAGATATTACGTAGCCATTGTTGGAACACATGGGTTGACATGACATCTACTTGCCTGAGTCTAAAATCTGTTCTTTCGATAAGATTATTTCATTAAATTGTTCTTCCTTCTCGCTCTTTGCATCTATAGTTGCACGTTTTGAGCTATCAAACTTCATTCCAATATTACTACAACGCACCATTTTGTATTAACAAGTAAATTTATTTCTTTTTAACTTTACTTTTTGCATGTATCTTTAAATCATCCATAAAGAATAGATGATTTAGAAAAGCTGCATTTCTTCCTAATCTGTAGCTTATGTTGACAATTTCACTCTTTAAGGATTTCAGTTGCTTTATGTAAAATCCTTGGATCCCGTTTGTCCCTGGAGCTTTCTTTATCTGCTGCAGGACATTGTCCCAAGTTATAACCATTAGTTCTTGTTCCATTGCTTTGTTTAGTCTCATTTTAACCGTTTTAAAAATCTTTTCTGCATTTATTTTATATGAAATCAGACAAGGCAGCGAATTGCAGAGTCGTTACCGCGCCGGACAAAATGCTAAGCCACAATTATCCGGTTCTTTATGTCCTGAGTTCAAATGCTTGAGCTTTCGTTCTTTCAGAGGTCTACAAAATAAGTATGTGTTACAATCGACTTCCCCCTCCCCTCAGAATTGCTGGCCTCGTGCCAAAATCTGAACCAATTATTATCATTAGCTTGTTATTTCGATGTGTAGTGGGTGGCACTAATCGGAATATTGGCCTAGATACCTGATGAAATTGAATGACAGTCATCCCAATCTAGTGCTTGTGACGGTTACATTTCAAAATTAGTGACTCAAGTGGTGAGAGCCACTCTCTTCCTGCGTCACATAGAAACAATACCGGATGTTGTAGACCGCATGACAACACCCTGTTTTGCTAAGTGGAATAAATTGCTCTATATTTTTGTTAATGACGACTTCAGAATCTTACTGAGCTAGGCGAACATATTTCACTCTAATTGGCAAGGCAGAAATAATTATTTTTTATATCAACACAAATTTATAACGGAAGGAGCGGTAGATTTCGTGTAGGCCTAGTTGATTATTCATTTTCTTTTTATTGACCCCAGGTATGTTAATAAGGTGAAAACAACTCCATCGAGATTTGAACTACGATCGTTATAGAAGGAAACTAAATAATGCTTTCATATAGAGGCACAAAGTCAGGAAGATTTTTTTTTGTGTGTTGGTAATAGTCGATCATATGGACCCTATTTTATGACTGGTACACCATTTTGTTGATCCTAAAATGAGCAGAGAGACAAAGTTGGTCTCGGTGGTATTCAAATTAGGAACAAATACGGCAATGCATTTTGTTCGCTCTTTCGATTCTGTCAATTCACCGCCCCAGATGGGAAGTAAGCATTTCAAATATAGGCACTGAACCAGAATTGCTTGTGAGTGTGGGGATTGACTGGTACTTTATTTTAAGATATAAAGTTGACTTCAATGAAATTTGAACTGAATGTGTAAAGAATAAGAATAACGCAAAATGATTTTGCCAAGCGCGCTACTGATCCTGACAAGCCTGCATTTTTAATGATCATTTCTCACATTGGCACAAAGCCAGAAATCTGAAGGTGGATGGAGTCAGGCACTTCAAACGATTCCAATATTTGACTAGTACAGTTTTATTTTCTTGATCCCGGAAGAATAAAAAAGCAAAGTTAACCTCGGCAGAATTTGAACTCAGAAGGTAAAAAGCTAAAATATATGATGTAAGGCATTTTATCCAATTCTGCATCGATTGACAATTCAACGCTCTAGAAGGCAATTAAAAAGTACAAGTAGGCTATTTTTATGGGGAAAAAAAAACCCCTCAAAACATGGAGATGTATCGTCGGTCACCGGATTGCAGAAATAATTGTTCATCTACATCTAGTTTGTATATGCTTAAGCGGCCTCGCAGCGCTGGCTTAAATTACCAAACACCAAACAAGATAAATTTTACATTTATTGAAACTATCTTCTCTACAAGAAAATAAACATATGACTTGAGTTTTGTATAATTTTAACGTCTTTCTTGTTTATATCCATGACATTAGTCACAACCACTCATTCTTTTTGCTTATTTTCATTTATATTATGCTTATTGCTCAAAGTCATAAAGGTTGTCTATTCTTTCTGGCATCACGTCTATTGAAGTAGTAAAACTGCTGTGCTGATGATGCCGATTGTGGCAGAGACACGTATCCACAACTCTTCCTTTGTCTCCACACAACCTATTTTCGTATTAGCATATCATTTTTGGAGAAATTTTCATTCTTGAAATAATCACTTCTCAGTTGGATTGCAACTCCCACTAGATGCAAGAAAATTTCAATTATTTATCTTCATTCGTTTTTATTGCCTAAAGCCATGCCAGTAGTCATTGAGTTTTATTTTTCTTGGCTCATTTCTGTTTACATATCTATCTATCTATCTATCTATCTATCTATCTATCTATCTATCTATCTATCTATCTATCTATCTATCTTTATATA
>NC_069002.1:16596247-16597157 GCF_001194135.2 Octopus bimaculoides
ATCAATAATTAATAAATATCAGTGCTAGTCGTCCTATAATGGTCATCTCTTATGTGTACACTGTATTTATATGAATAATATATAGTCTATTGACTAGTTTTTTGCATGCTAGGCCACTGGTAGTAAAAATTTCTAAGCATTTTTTCCTACTCTGATTTTTATTAATTATTAAATATATATCTATCTGCCTGACTGTCTATCTCCCAGCCTGCCTGTCTGTCTGTCTGCCAGCCTGTCTGTCTGTCTGTCTATCTATCTATCCGTCTGTCTGTCTATCTGCCTTTCTGTCTGTCTGTCTGTCTGTCTGCCTATCTGTCTGCCTGTCTGTCTGTCTGTTTCTCTATCTGTCTATCTGTCTAATCTATCTATCTATCTATCTATCTATCTATCTATCTATCTATCTATCTATCTATCTACCTATCTATCTATCTGTATGTATATGCACACACACGCAGCATGTATGATATGTGTGTGTGTGTGCATGTGTGTGCGTGTATGTGCGTGCGGGCGTGCGCACAGTGATATGTTTAAGTTAGTATTTGTCCGAGTATACATTTGTACATGTGCACACAACAGACGCTGTTTTACGGCCCCAACACGCATAAAAGCTGTTGTAATTGTAAAAGCTGTGACAATTGACATATCACATCTCTGTAACTTACCACACACGTGGACGGTAGGGGTAGGCGAATGATTTGATCATTCTAGGAGTGTGTGTGGGTGTGTGTGTGAGAGAGAGAGAGAGATGGAGTCTGTGTATGCGTGATGTGTCTATTTTGTGGAAGAAAGGGGGAAAGCTCATGCTGTTTTAACTGAAAATATTCCACTACTACTACTACTACTACTAATAATAATAATAATAATAATAATAATAATAATAATAATAATACTAATACTACTACTACCGCTA
>NC_069002.1:16597271-16600385 GCF_001194135.2 Octopus bimaculoides
TAATAAAGACAAGAAGAAAGGGAAGAGTGAAGATGGGAGAAGAAAAGAAGAGAAGATGATGATGATGATGATGATGATGATGATGATGATGATGATGATGATGGTGATGATGAGGCAATTAGAATAAAGAGCGAATTATAATCTTTGCAAATTGGGAAATCTTTCAAAGAAAAGAAAAACAGGAAGAAAAGGAAAAAGAAGGAGAAGAAACTGGAGGGGGTAATAGAGGGGTGAGGTGGGGAGAGTGAAAGTTAGAGGAGGTGAGAGGTGAGATGTGGATTAGAGGGGGTGGTGCAACCTTTCATGTTACCATTTCTGCGGGTTTTTTTTTTTTTTTTAATATCTTGTAAATAATATGGTGGTCTTTGTTGTGTGAGTCGAAGCGGCCACGTGGTGTAAACACCTGTAGTTCCGTCAAAGAATCCATCAGTTCTCAGTTTGGAAGGTAGAGGTCAAAGTTTAGGATTACTTTCTTCTGATATACAGAGTATGTATATACACAACTACACGCATGCGCACACACACACACACACACACATACACATACTATCTCACACATACACACACACACACACACACACACACACAGAGGTTGTGGAAATTTTCTATCATTAGCAATTTCTTTTTGGTATCAGTCTGTGTGTGTGTGTTTGCGTGTGAGACTGCGCGTATGTGTGTGCGCGCGCGTGTGTGCGTATGCGTGTGTGTGTATATATATATATGTATGTGTATACACACATGCATGTACAAACGTAAATATCACTTTGATATTCCAGTCGCTTCAGCATCCTCTTACCAAAGTGATTATCTTTCGCAGCTCATTATCTCTTTAGCTGTATTACGTCTGATTTACACACACACGCCGCCTCCACACACACACAGGCCCCCTTCCACACACACACACACTCACACGTTAGTAATTTCCTATCTCCCATTCTCTGTTTTCTTACACATAAATACACCCATCACGAAAATACAATCATAAATACCTGAGATGTAAACATTAACAAAATCAAATTGATTTTAAAAGATACTACGATGAAAGGAAAATTCTATGAATAGTAAATGCTCCAGCATGGCCCAACTCAAGGAACACATATCTCCACATAAATACACTCGCTCCACATGTATACAGACGTACATATTCACATTTTATAGAATATTTCTTTATTTCATATCTTTGATATTCTAATGATGAATCATGGTTGATATTTTATTGCAAAGTCTGCAAGTCAGTTTCTGTTGTTGGCACTCCGTCGGTTACGACGACGAGGGTTCCAGTTGATCTGATCAACGGAACAGCCTGCTCGTGAAATTAACGTGCCAGTGGCTGAGCACTCCACAGACACGTGTACCCTTAACGTAGTTCTCAAGGATATTCAGCGTGACACAGTGTGACAAGGCTGACCCTTTGAATTACAGGTACAACAGAAACAGAAAGATAGAGTGAGAAAAAGTTGTGGTGAAAGAGTACAGCAGGGTTCACCGCCATCCCCTGCGGGAGCCTCGTGGGGCTTTAGGTGTTTTCGCTCAATAAACGCTCACAACGCCCGGTCTGGGAATCGAAACCGCGACCCTACGACTGCCAGTCCGTTGCCTTAACCACTGGGCCATTGCGCCCCCACCTGCAAGTCAGTAACAATGACAAGAAACACAAAGAACAGGAAGTCAGGAATGGCTGGCTTCTTGTGTATATAATAATGTTAATTGTGTGTCGATATATATTTATGTAACCGCAACAATCCCACCTCATTTCTGTCGCCGTTCCTAATGAATACAGCCATGATGGGTCGCTTTTTACGTTTATTTACTTAGATTAGTCGGGAGAGCTACAAGAACAATACGATCGGGAGTGTTGAGATGATGAATTTCATGGAGGAAGTAGAGAATGGCAGTACCGGAAGTTTTGAGGGTGAGGTCAGTGGACGAAGTAAAGAGGAGATGGGTTGGGAAGGGCACTGAACTGTTTCAGGTGATGACCCAAGGTTACGAAGCGGATGAAGAGCTACCATATGTGGAGAGATCCGCACCCCAAACCACTACTGCTCCGTTTAGCCCTAGGTCTGTCATAATCTATCCAACCGATGATCAGTTATAATCCAACAGGTGACCATCTCGACTTATTATCAAGCACAATGTATCTCAGACTAAATCAGCGAATAGTGGTAATGGAGATGATGGTTGTGATGATAATGGTGGGAGCATTAAAGTAGTAGTTGATATCCTTGATTTGGCCGGCTTAAGACAATGTATTCCACTTGTGACCAACACTGGCCAGTGTTGCTTTCCCTTTTTTAAAGATAGAAAGATACAGTTTAACGAAATTTGCTTGCTATTTCTAGCAGGTCGAGCAATCGAGTAGAAGCGTTGGTGATAATGGCGGTGGTAAAGACATTGAGGGGAGGTGGAAATGCCTGTTGTAAGGATATCGTTGGTGGTTCGTGATTATAACAGAATATGTTTGTCTTTGTTGCTATTAGAGTGGAAGAGTAGGGCGGAGGTGTCGCTGTTGTTGCTATTGGTGACAGTGTTGTTGACAAATGAGAGCCAGATGAAAGTAAATAAACGTCAACAGCGACAGTAATAGCAACAACAACAGTAGTGTTAGCTGAGTTAGCAGCGGCAATATCTATCTCTGTGTGTGTGTGTGTGTGTGTGTGTGCTTGTCTCGGTAAATGCGTGCGTATGTAAAATGTGCGAATGTGTGCGCGTAGATTTGCGCATTTGTATATATGTGAGAATGGGCGGGCACGTTAAACATGCCTCTATATCTGTCTTTCAACTACGTATAGCTTTTATTTGCTTCAGTCACGGGACTGCGGCCATGCTGGGGCACCGCCTTGAAATATTTAAGTCGAACGAATCGATCCCAGTACTTATTTTTTTTTAAAGTTTGATACTTATTCTATGGGTCTTTATTTACGAGGACGTAGACACACCAACACCGGTTGTCAAGTAGTGGTGGGGGACAAACACAGACAGAAAGGCACAAACATTATACACACATATATACACGATGGGATTCTTTCAGTTTCCGCCTGCCAAATCCACTCAAAAAACTTTGGTCGGCCCGGTGGTATAGTAGAATAACAGAAGACGCTTGCCCAAGATGTC
>NC_069002.1:16602415-16603986 GCF_001194135.2 Octopus bimaculoides
TGTGTGTGTGTGTGTGTGTGTATGTGTGTGTGTGTGTGTGTGCGTTTATAGACCCTTACTGCTTAAGTTGTTTTATTAGTGTGTAAGTGTGTATGTATATTAGTAAAAGGTTATTGAATATTTCTATAACTATATATGTATTTAGAGGCATGGATATTCATAACTCATTTCAGTTTATGTATGATTGTTTATGTGTGTGTGTATAGATGTTTACTGTCTGAGTTGATTTATGTGTGCGTAAGTGTGGATGTATGTAAGTAATGTATTATGAAGTCAAATCAGTTTGTTAATATACATATACATTCTCTTATATAATTGTATAATTCATGAAAAAGTCAATGATAATAGTCAATCATAATTATTATAATATGAAACAATATGATAATTAGTGAAGTAATTATATTTGTATTTAGTTATTGATTTATAGTTTATTCTATATAACATTATATATCTAAGTGTGTGAGAGAACACATATATGCATATGGGCTTACGTTACACATATTTAATATTAGTATGTAGATATATTAAGTGCATTGCAGCATCAAGATTAGTGTTACCAATAGATTTATAATATTTGCATCAAAAATAAAATGTATTATATTATTTGATTACTTAATGAAGATTAATACTCAATATTATTATAATAATAAATTAATATCTAAGTATTATATCATATATATAGTATATATTATTTATATCTATATTATTTTTATTCTATGTTTGGTTTGTAAATTAAGTTACACTTATATTATACTTATATCATTAATGTCTACTTTTATTTTTATTTATTAAATTTTCTTAAATATACTTAGGTTAATTCCAACAAGTCAAAATATTCACTCCTCCTGAATTAATTAATTTGTTTTGAGGTATTATATATTTTATGCTTACTATATATTATGCTTATATTTCTAATGTTCAGTTTTGTTATTTATTATTTATTTATTAATCAAATTTTCTAAAAACATTCTTCGTGTAATGACAACAAGCTGAAATATTTTTCTTTCCTAGAGTTAATCAATCTATGTTTAGATTTTATTATTTGCAAAATTTCTTCGGTACATAATTTACCTTTACTATCTGAAAATTGATAAGCTCTAGTATAGCTTACAGACTCCCATTTAATTTTACAATTTTCCCCATTATCTTTTAACATCCATATATATTTTCTGAGACTAGTATCATTGATTTTATACTTATTTCTAAAACAACTCTCATGGTTAAACCTATTTAATGGTATTCCTTCCCTTCAGATTCAACTACACACCTATATACCCGATTATCTTGTTTACAATTATTATTAAGTCTGCAATTTTCTTTAATCCTGAAATCACAATTTTTATTAACATCATTATTTATACAATTCTTACGTTTATCATTTCTATTTTCATTTTCATCATTAATATTATTATTCATATTATTTGGGTTAGAAAGGGAGTCAGAGTGGATTATTACACTCACACACAAACCAAAATGGACCATGGAAATACATGTTTTGTAAAAATTTTTAATTTTAAAAATTTTTTATTATTAATGTAATATTTCATTATCCACATTATTTATTATTAATT
>NC_069002.1:16603996-16609252 GCF_001194135.2 Octopus bimaculoides
TGTTTTGTAATTTAAATTGGGTGCGAAGTGAAACAATTGTAGGCAATGTTAATTAATTCATAAATTTATTTATATCCATTGTATCTCTTCATTTTCAAACTTATATGTGTCTTCTATTTCTTTTATGCGTTTCAGCCAAGCTGCTGCGGTCATACTGGAGCGCCACCATGATTTTGTATTTTTTTCTATAGCTTTCGTATTTGGCTGATTTCTTCAGGGTGATGGGATTTTATATCCTCACTTTTGCAAGCGCTTCTGCCTTGGTTATTAGCTCATTTGGTGAATGAGAAAGTTTTACGCTACTGCCCTCGTCTGTACTTCATGCTCGGATGTTGGTTTATCTGGTGTGGTGGATAGCAGAACGTCCAGTTCCTTTTTGGAGATACCCACATCCACATGGTGTATGTTTTTTATTCATTGAAGAGCTGTAATGCAAAGGTTACTTTCTCGAATCAATCCAACTCATAAGGCCCAGTTTCCCGGTTTCCAAGGCGTATATTTTCCTCACCAGGACGGGATGCCAGTCTGTCGCAGGATTATCCACTTTTGCCAGCTGAATGGACTGGAGCAACGTGAAATGAAACGTTTTGTTCAAGAAGACAACGCGTCGCCCGGTCCAGGAATCGAAACCACAATCTTTACGATCACGAGTCTAACCACTAAGCCATGCGTTTCCACTTGAAGAGATGTATATGGATCTATAAACACACACACACACACACACATGATAATCCACACATGTTAAATTCGATGTTTCATTTTGCAACCATAGTATATTACCAAGTTGTGCCTTCCTTCTGTGTTAGCAGTGCGATGTTCTCATCTTTAAGTTTATCTCAACAAATTTTCTATAGCATTCAGAGCCAGTTTTACACAGTACGATCGAAGATAGAAAAATAGGTAAGATATACGGGCATAACACACACATTTTTTATAATATATACGTCTATAATATACACACAATAAATACATAATACATGGTGACATACATAATGTACATAATTGCCTCTTTAATACACACGCGCGCGCACACACGCACATATTTATATTGATAATAATAAAGAGTATGGAGACTTGTACATCCACAAAATTTATTTTATAGTTGTATACAGCATATTATGATAACTTACACGTGTTTCCCATGCAGCGACTACTCACCGTTGCAAATTCAATCTTGCAATATTATCGGTGCAGCTTCATCAGGGCCCGTCCATTTGGTCATCCTCGAAGTTATAAGCTGCATATAAATATAAAATAAATTTTGTGGATGTACAAGTATCCATACTCTTTATTATTAACTTAGCGTTTCGACAAAAGCGAGAGATAGTATAATACCAGGCTTAGGGAAAAAATGTAAGTTGTGGGGCCGATTTGTTCTGCAAAACCCTTCAAGGCGTGGCTGCGGTCTGATGGTTGAAGCAAGTTAAAAAAGATAGAGAAAGTGAGAGAGATGTAAATCTAAAGGAGAGTTGATAGACAGATAGATGTAGGGGTGTATTATATATATAGGTAGAGAGAGAGAGAGAATGAGATACAGAAAGAGAGGAACAGAAAGAGACAGACAGACAAAGAGACAGACAGACAAAGAAACAGAGAAAGACAGAGTGGGATGGGGAAGGAGAAAGAGAGAGAGAATGAGAGATTCGTATCAGTTTGTACGATAATAAAAGATGTTTAGAAAGAGAAGTTTGGCACAGATGTTCTTCACATGTATACAAACTATGGTATACATGAAGGACTTCTAACTGTTGTATAAATATATATTGTATAAATATATATATATAGTATAAATATAGTATAAATATGTATAGAGCTGTTGGCTAATAACTTTGCTATTGTTGTTGTTATAACTGTTATCTGGTTTACTGTCATTCTAAGCATCACCTGCAGAAGTACAGCATAGGCTGCGGCAGACGACTCACATACATATGTACACGCATTTCGGTTCACAGAGATATAGAAACACGTACGTGCGTGTGAGTTTTTCATTGTGCGAATATGTGCATCATCAACGCATACACAAAGACTTACAACCACACGTATGTACAGGTTCATCATACATACTGTTACATGCATGCTAAAGCGAATATTATATACCACACACACACACACACACACACACACACATATATATATATATATGTATGTATGTATGTATGTATGTATGTATATGTGTGTGCATCTGTGTGTGTGTGTGTACAGTAATCCCTCGACTATCGCCGGTGCCTGGAAGCGACTGAGCAGGTTTCTGGGGCTATTACTCCTCCTCTCCTATCAGGTAGCCCATCCTACCCAGGCGTGCGTCCAAGATGGCGTTCCAGTCACTCACTAAAATTAAAGAGCGTGACGTCCCAAGGAAAACCTTCAAACGTCTGAAGAAATTCGGCTGCTCCACTCCCGTAGGGGCGTAAACACCGCCTAGTCTAAAGCCACCACCTTCACTGTCGCTCACGTCCAAGACCAACAACTTACCTTCCGGGTCCAAGACGTTCGTCCGAACTTCGAGATCCAGGGCTTTTCTAAACAGCACTGCTATCCCGCCACCCATTCTGGGCTGACTAAGAGATGCATAGATCTCATAATCGTCGAAAATGGGTACAAGATCGCGTGTGTCGGAAATCTTGGTCTCACTGGCTGCTATCACATTAAAACCTACAGATCTGAAGTTACTGAGCATGCGACCTTGCGTCCGGAGTGACCTCAACATCTATGCATCCCACTCTGACAATCGCCATGACGGCTCGAAAGGGTTGGGAAATGAAAAAAAGCGGAGTTACTTACCCTGCGGGAACTGTTGGTAGTCCGGTGATCCGGGATCTGGATCTGGTTCTTCTAGGAGAACCGGCTAAAAGCTTCTTCGTGGTACGGACGTTTGGCCTTCTCACGTCATGCGGGAAGTCCCTCTGAACTTCTTTGTGTACTTTGAAGGGTAACCGTATTAACATTAAATGATCCGGAACCCTAAGGGTGCTGGTGTCATAAATTGCAACCTCTCTCGCAATTTGCTTGTTTTTGACTATGCAAGCCAACAAACTTTTGTTGGCACTCCCAACGTGCACAGAATTTAGTGTTTCGATACTGGTGATTGTTAGCTTTCTGAGGTGGGGGCTACATGTGGTTGTGAGTGCATTGGTGGATTTGGTTAGGGTGGTGGTGGTTGTGGGGGTGGTGTGTCTATGCTCGATGTGCTGGGGGTTTCGTGTTTTCGGGTGTTGATGGAGGTTCTTTTGTTTTCTGCTTCCTTTGCCTTTTTCGTTTTTTTTACTTTGTAGGGTTCTTCGTCGTTTTAACTACGGGATGTGTAGTCGCTAGTGTCTGTATGTTCTGTCTCGGGGAGTGCGGGTGTGTCTGTGATAGTGTGAATGTGCTTGTGTGAGAGTATACTTGAGAGAGGGAGAGTGAGGAGGGTGATAGTTTGACAGGTACCCTAGGAGGTTTTCTCCATTGTATGTGGTTCACATGCCTCTGTTGTTGTTGTTGGAGGTGAGGTTGCAGTTCTATTAAAAGATCTCTTTTGTTGGGGGTGCGCTGTAAGTTGCAGGTGTGACGTACCTCCCGACTTTTGAGGGAAGAGAGCTTTCAGATGGCTTGTGACCTCCACATGTGGCACCCCGTTGGGCAGCTGGATCAGGTCCGGGATCTTCCCGATATTTCTGGTTTCACATGGATTAATATCTCCAAATTGATCCCGCACCAGTCTCCCTGCTGCTCCTTTTTACCCCCATGAGTGCCTCTGGGTCCTACACCGCACAGGCAACGATCAACCAGACGTTTACACGTAATGGCATACCGTTTACCCTAATTCTCGTCGTTCACTTCGAGAGGCTGGTGGGTACAGGATCCACTCCTCAGTCCACCGGGGTGACACTGCGTGTCTTCGCGCGAGGTCCTCACTTTTAAAGAGAAGCGCAATGCTGGCAAACTGCTTCCCTCTGTGTCTGTGAGCATCTATTGAGATTTCGCTGAGGGCCTTCTCGACGTGACTGATGGAAGCTATTTCGGATCTCCTACTTTTCCGTGATACGCATTTAAAATAGTCTTTCTTTGTTTTTCGAGGGGTGGGGGGGAGTTACGAGCACTGATGCCTTACACTTAACAACTTTATTATTATTATTATTATTGTTCAGTAGTTTTATTTTTATAACGTGCTTTCACTTCACTACCGAGCGCAGCTCTGTGCGCCTTGGGTATGTGCTGTGGTTTGCTGTGGTCCTCTTATGTTTACTGTATTGAAAGTGTTTTGCGTAGAATGTGTGCAGTACCCAGTAGTGCAATTTTCTGTATGTTATATTTATTATTATTATTATTATTATTATTATTATTATTATTATTATTATTATTATTATTATTATTATTTATTTATTTATTTATCTATCTATTTATTTGTTATATCTTTCTCTGTTTTCTTCCTCTGTTTAGACGAACGTTTCTACCTTTTCGGACAAAACCTTTTGTAACCTTCGTCCTGTCTTTGTCCTTACATGTTTTTAATTGATATTAGCCCTTGTGGCCAATAAAACGAATTAATTATTATTATTATTATTATTATTATTATTATTATCATTATTATTATTATTATTATTATTATTATTATTTATTTATTTATTTATTTATTTACTAATTTATCATTTCGGGAGGTACGAGAGGGAGTGTAAACATTTCTTTCTTTGTGCCTGCAACATCAGCAAACCTCTTGTTTTTGTTATTGTTTTTGTTGTTGATGTCGTCGACATTGCTGTTGTTGTTGTTGTTGTTGTTGCTACTGCTGCTGCTGCTGCTGTTGCTGTTGGTAGTGATGGTGGTGGAGTTGTGGCCACTTCCACCGTTGCCAATCTCCACACCTACGTCATCGCCTTCAATTGTAATATTTTCTCCACTAAAATCTATTGTATTCTGAATTGCGTTGCTGATGCTACGGATCTATTTCAAAACGGGGGCACCAGTATTTTCTTAACGAAACACTAACGAAACACTTTGAAACTTGGGACACTGGTAGAATGTGTCATATAAAACATCTTTTACTCTTAGTCTTCTTAACAAAAAAAAGGAATTCACAAGTTATTCCATGTTAAAGTTGTCGTATTTCTGTAATTTCAACCAATCACTGACGTCTATTCAGCTGAATAGAGTTACTGCTTGGCGGTCATAAAAATGTTATTCCCTGTGACATATTCCATCCAGTTTAATCGTAATTTATACGCATATATTGTTTATATAATAAATTACGCTGTGCGTATCTATGTGTGTAACAATTTT
>NC_069002.1:16610100-16610965 GCF_001194135.2 Octopus bimaculoides
CCGCCACTACCGCAATAAATAATAATAATAATAATAATAATAATAATAATAATAATAATAATAATAATGTGGCAGGAGATCAACATATCATCATGAAAGAATGAGAAATGGTTGGTAAATATGGAGATGATGGTGTGTTTGGTGGACTGGCGAAGGTGTGATCCATTATGATTTCATCAATCATGGCCGAAGTATACTGCAGCCAACTGAACCAAATGATGCAGGAACTTACAAAAAAGAAAAAAGGACTAGATTAGTCAACAAATCCACTCCTATTTTATTGCAAGACAACGCCAGACCACACATTGCAAAAATGACTTTGGCGAAACTGTTGCTTGTGGCTGTGTGGATAGGCGCATTCGTGTGGATAGGCGCATTCGTGTGGATAGGCGCATTCGTGGCTGTGTCGTAAGAAGTTTGCTTTCCAGCCACACGGTTGTAGGTTCAGTCCCACTGCGTGGCAACTTGGGCAAGCATCTTCTAATATAGCCTCGAGCCGATCAAAGCCTTGTGATTGAATTTGGTAGATGGAAACTGAAAGAAGCCTGTCGTATATATATATATGTACACATCTATGTGTGTGTGTCTTTGTGTCTGTGTTTGTCGACCTATTACCGCTTGACAACTAGTGTTGGTGTGTTTACGTCTCCGTAACTTAACAAAACACCGATAGACTAAGTACTAAGCTTAAGATTATTTCGTGGGGTCGAATTGTTCGACTAAAACCTTTCATGGTGGTGCTCCAGTATGGCCACAGTCAAACGACTGAAACAATTAAAAATAAAAGAATGAAAGAATAAAGAATATATATTTATACACACACATACACACACACACACACACACACATATATATATATATTCTT
>NC_069002.1:16611994-16612584 GCF_001194135.2 Octopus bimaculoides
TATATATATATATATATATATATATATATATATATATTGAGTGGTTCAAAAGGCCCTTTAACACATACATACACATATATGCACACTATAAACTCTCAAGTATTATACATACATGCACACACACATACATACATACATACATACATACATATGTATATGTACCTATATTCAAGTAGTATTACGAATGTAATGTTACAGTCAAACGAAGGAGTACTCAATAGGTCAAGTGGAGCAACAGGATTATATTATATCTGAAGCTGACTACGTTTTCATCACTTCGAGTTGATTCCGGAACAACCCTCAGGCTTTCAAATGGCATCTAAACAATAAACAAACTAAAAACTGGCGGTGGCTAACGGGTTTTTCGCTTACTACATACATGTGTATATGTATGTGTGTATGTTTGTGTGAGTGTGCACGTACTCACACACACACATACACACACACACACACACATACACACACACACACATATATAAATATATATATAGATAGATAGATAGATAGATAGATAGATAGATAGATAGATAGATAGATATACATATTTATATACATATATAGATATACATATATATATATATATACATATA
>NC_069002.1:16612896-16615859 GCF_001194135.2 Octopus bimaculoides
AATGAGTTGAAATTCCGAGTAGCCACGGAAATTACATCTACTGCATGCACTAACACTGGAAATAACTAGTAGAACATACTTAGTTAAGTGTAGCCTAACGTACTTAATTGAGACAGCTAAAAAGAATTCATAATCATTTATTGTATTGTAGACACCCCACTAATCCACTCCAACTCTTTCAAAACTACCAGGTTTAACCCTTTTGGCATTTAAACTGGCCATATCTGGCCTAAATATTCAACCTGTTTTATCACCAAAGTGGCCAGATCCGGTCTTTCACACCTACTCTACAACGCCATTCTAAAAATAAATAAGACCATCGAAGTCTTGAATCTATGAAAAAATGCCCGGTTAATTGAAAACAATGTGAATAAATAAGCATTTCATTTTGATAGAGTAATTTATATGCTAAAGGATTAATTCCTGCCAATCAAGACGTTCATCTGGGTTTCCTGTCATTCACATGTTTTGTTGCAGTCGTGAACAGATATTGAAGGACATTAGCTACATTTACATCCCTTATCTTAGAGGGTCCACGAAAGCCAAGGACACAGCTTCCTCCCTAAAAGTAAATCATAAAATAAATTACATTCAATGAATGGTAAAGCTGATGTAGAGGAGCTCATTCCATAGAATTTCAGGTATTTACCAGTACCAGATTGCTTTTTCGGTTTCAAGCGTTAATTAATAGTTCAAAGAGATTATATGCGGAAAAGGCTTATTCATAAAAACATACCCTATCATATTCTATTGTCTGTTGACATCGTTCTACCAGAAGCTCAATTCCACGCTTTTAACATTTAGCTGGTTTCGAAGTACAAAACTTCTTGCACCAGTTTTCAACTCCACCCACGTGGTTGAACTTTCGTCCATGCAAGAAATGAGCCATGACTCGGGGAAGGTAGTAATCTAATGGTGCGATGTCTGTACTGTAGGCAGGGTATGGCAGCACTTCAAGCCCCTCAAATTTCTCATATTTGCGCTTGGTCACATTGGCCACGATTGGTATTTCACAAGTGGTGCCTTCTGTTAGCGCACAACCTCTACATGATTCACCATATTTTCAATGTTGCGGTACATTGTCGGCCAGGACACGTAACCCCCCATCAAAACTTTCGTTCTTGACATCCCCGTGTGTCCACTATGAAATTCATGTAATATCCGTTTTTGTAGTGCAGTTCGTACTACCACTCTTTGTGCGTACATTAATAGATCATCGCAGAGTGAAAAATAGTTCACATTCGTGTTTCTCTTTTGTTTAGTTTTCAAGGTTTCTTTCATTTTTATGATGTATTTGTCCACCGCTGATTTTTTTATATCTTGTACAGTCACTGGCAACTCCTGAATGACATTACGCATAACGTTTTTAATTTCCTTTTCTGAATGTAATGCGGCTATCACCGTATCTTCCAGCGGTTCCACATTCTTCGGAATTAGCCTAGATAAAGAATCCGCATGGCCAATTTTCTTAGAAGAAATGTACTCCATCTTATATATACATATATATGCTTAGACATTTCGCAGACTTGATCAGTAACCACTAAGTCACAGTAATTCCATACTGCGCTACCTCTCTATGTATGGTGGCACAAACTGACATTTTTTATAGATGCTGAAGTTAATGTTTGTCACAGCTCAGGTTGCTGCAAATGTTGTTCAGGTTGTATAGATTGACCTTTTCTATAACCTGTCTTTTATTTTGCAATGCATAAAAACTTACTTCGTTGCAAGTATCAATATGTATCTTTTTAATTTAATGGTTTTATTCCTTTGACGGATGGGTGGGTAGGCCCTGGAAATATCAAAAGTGATTCGTAATCTTGTTGAAAATTGTGGTGAAGGTTGTGCGCAGTGAGTGCACCATATCGCTTTGGCGACCGTTCTCGGAATGGACGACCCAAATTGAAGAAAAGTTTTCTTTCCACATTTTAAACCCGCAACCTTATAAAAACTTGATGGACCTTTAAATGGAGCAATGTTATTGAAACAGGCATTAAATGACGGGTCTTGTCTTAGTTATAACAAAATATTTTAATACATTTTGTCATGAATAAAACAATCCCAGGGATTGAAAAGTCTGATGTAAAATGAAGTTGAATCAGACGAGAAGGTCTTTTTCTTTGGTCTTTTTCAAACTTCAACTTCTTTTACTATATTCATATAAATTTGCTTTAGTTTTGGGGGTCGTGTATGTTGAGGAGTTAATCGAATTGGGAAGGTAGAGACCTCAGTCCATTGTCAATATAGGAGTTTCAGTGCATTGCTTTACTCCGTGGCTCATAAGGTTAAGAAGAGGATTCTCTGAGATTTCATGGGATTAACAAAGCTCACTTTCGGTGGGGGAGGGGAAGACACAGCTATATATATGGCTCTTCCAAGTTTTCAGATTATCAGATAATCATATTTACAATTGCGTACGCGCACTGACAACGCGCACGCACGCACACACACACACACACACACACACACACACACATACACAAACACACACACACACATGCAAATACGTACACGCAGTCGTATTTGCAATTCATGCTGACATGCATACGTATAGATACATGCTCGTATATACCGTATGTATACACTGATACAAACATCCTTAGCTGTACACACACACACACGTGCGTGTGTGTGTAAACATATAAACATACATACAAACCTATGAATACATACATATTAGGTATAAAAAAACGGTTGAGACTGTTTGAGAAGCTTTACCAGAAGACACTATATTTAGAACGCTATCACAAAGGGAACAGGGTAGAATAGGGGTAGAAATGAAAAGCAGATGTTTGGCTGGGTGTCGGGTTAACCAGTAAGGGGTGTGAACCGTATAGTAACCCTAAAGTGGAATAGTTGAAGGGGATTTAATGTTTAACCAGCTTGAGCCTCGAGCTTCAATAGTTAGCTGATGGGTGATAGTAGGGGAGGGTGCGTACAGGGTGGGTGGGGTGTTACTATAT
>NC_069002.1:16616439-16619952 GCF_001194135.2 Octopus bimaculoides
TGTGAGTGTTTACTGAGCGAAAACACCTAAAACTCTACGAGGCTCCGGCAGGGGAAGGTGGCGAACCCTCCTTTCTCTCACTCTTTCTTCCTGTTTCTGTTGTGCCTGTAATTCAAAGGGTCAGCCTTGTCACACTGTGTCACGCTGAATCTCCCCGAGAACTACGTTAAGGGTACACGTGTCTGTGGAGTGCTCAGCCACTTGCACGTTAATTTCACGAGCAGGCTGTTCCGTTGATCGGATCAACTGGAACCCTCGACGTCGTAAGCGACGGAGTACCAACAACATGTCAGATGGAACATTCCTCAAGGAATAATCTCTCGATGGAGACATCAATTGATGAAATGGGTGGGCTGTATAATGGTAAATTTGAGTAACTTTCAAAAAAGGCGGCGAGTATATATGTACAGGGCGGACGCCGTTGGGTAGCGAGATGTTCTGCTTAGGGGAAACTGTGTCATTTTATTGAATTAGAGAAGGTCGAGAGGAACAAGGCTAAAGCTTTAGATTACAAGTGCGCGTGCGCACAAACACACTCGACCTTTCCAACTGTGTCATGTTGATTCTTTGTTGAGGATAATGTTAAGAGTACACAGGTCTGCGGAATACTCAGCTGCTCGGACGACCAAAACAGATCGATTCAAGCAGATCGTTATATAAGAGCACTTCAAAGACCATGACAACATTCTCTTAAGGATCAGGAACGAGAAACTCTGAGTAACGCCTCGATAAGATTCATGTTTAGATAAACGATGACATGCGTACGATACTTGCGTGCATTTGTATGGATGTATAGTTCTGTAGCGCACCAACAGATGGCAGCACATGGTTGCATGCGCAATGAAAGCTAGCAGTGACCTTCACCGCTGTGTTTACTTCGCAAGTTCTGAAACTTGTGTTTTTGTAATCATGTGTATGCTGTAGTCTGCGATTTTGTCATGGTCAGGAACATAGAGCCAATGAGAAATTTTGCGTTAAACTTGAAAAGTCTGCTACAGAGACATTGAGCAAGCTTCGGCAAACTTACGGTGACGAGACAATGAGTCGTACGCAATATTTTGAGGGGCACGGGCGCTTCAAAAGCAGAAGAACGTCTCTGGAAGACAATGATCGATCTGGAAGACCTGCCACAAGTGTCACTCCCGGATATGTGGTATTGTGCATCTAGAATTCGTCCCCTAGCATCAGACCATCAATCGAGAGTTCTACTGCGACGTTTTGAAGTTTTTGAAGAAGGATATTTGGCGAAAGCGACTGTATCTGTGGAGCGCGAAGAACTGGATTCTTTACCTAACTCTCCTCATTTGTGAGTTTCTCGCCATAAACAACATGGTACTGCTTTTGAATTTGCCCTATTCGCCAGATTTAGTGCCAGCCGATTTCCATCTCTTCCCCAACATGAAAATTCAGCTCAAAAGTCGCCGTTTTAACACCGTTGTCGAGATCCAGAGCGAATCGCAGAATGTTCTCGACTCGCCTACGGAAACCGACTTCTAGGCCGGATTCTAAAAGTGGCAGGAGTCCAGCCACTTTGATATATATATATATATATATATAACACACAGAAACCAACAAAACACAACATGCGGAAAAATAGACGACAGCACGACAACGGCAAACAGGACAAAAACAAAACTCTTATACATACATATATATATACACACACACACACACACACATATGTTCGTGTATAAGTGTGGATGGGGGAGAGTATAAAATAGCTTTGTAATTTACTTAAGTTTCGTCATTCTTAGAGAAGAAACACAGATACATATCTTATAACGTCTTCTAACAACACAAAGTTAGAGAATAAAGCATAAATTTAAGTAACAAGTTCCAAATTCGAAGTGAAATTTTAAAAACTGGCAAGAAACCAGCTGCTAATGACATGAAAACCATTAACGCATGCGCAAAGATGCGCGACATGACGCACAGGATGTGTGGGCTGCAATGTTCAAATTATGCAATAAACTTGACAGTTGAGAAGCTAATAACGAGTGCACATCTGAAGTTGCAGACCCCTAACAACTTATTTCTTCAGAGGTTACATTTAGGTGTCGAGCAAAAACCCTTTATATCTTTTGTAATCTGGCAGCTGTTAAGCTGCATCTTAATAGATGAGGACGCCGCATTCATGTGTTCCCTATTACGTCTATGGAACGAGAAAATGTTCAAAGTTTTTTATATTTAATGCCATCAATAGAACACAACGTAAGTACCTCTATGCCAGTTTTTCATTTGCTAGAAATAACCTGTAAATTTCCTTCAAATCACTCAGCCGTTTAAAAAATTTAATGGAAAATATACTGGAAAAGGTAATCCCAGACGTCTAAAAATAAGCTGAAACGCTTTTCATCATAGATATGATGTATCAGGATCTGTCTGGAGTGAGAGAGTAAATATTTTGACAACTCCTGAAGCAGTATGCATGTTCAGCCCCTGCTTTCTATACACACTGAATTCAATCACATTGATATTCTTTTCTACTCTAGGCACAAGGACCGAAATTTGGGGGGATGGGCCAGTCGATTAGATCGACACCAGTACGCAACTGGTACTTAATTTATCGACCCCGAAAGGATTAAAGGCGAAGTCGATCTCGGCGGAATTTGAATTCAGACCGTAAAGACATGAAATACCGTTATGCACTTCGCCCGACGTGCTAACGTTTCTTATTTCTTTATTGCCCACAAGGGACTAGACACAGAGGGGACAAACAAGGACAGACAAACGGATTAAGTCGATTATATCGACCCCAGTGCGTAGCTTGTACTTATTTAATCGACACCGAAAGGATGAAAGGCTAAGTCGATCTCGGTGGAATTTGAACTCAGAACGTAAAGACAGACAAAATACCGCTAAGCATTTTCCCGCTGTGCTAACGTTTCTGCCAGCTCGCTGCTTTTCAATTACATTGAATATTAACTTCATTAAGTAGATACAAAGCGATTCTATTGATCCTTTTCTTCATATTCCGCTCCTCCCCACATCCCTCGTATTATGTAGGATTATTGTATATACGCTTCCATTCTGCTTTTGTCTTTTTAACTAAATTTTTGCATTGTTTTTTCCGTTTCAGATCTTTTCTGTTTGGCTACCACTTTTGTTCCAATTGATTTCATATTTGGCGTAAGTTTTGTAAAGTAAGCATTGACATGAAATTCATTTTCACCATAAATCAATAATTAAAGAATTAATAGCTTTTAATGCTTGTAAATTTTAGGTAATTTTAGCCAGTCAAAAGTTATAGACAACATAGGTGCCTGTTTCCATAGTAACAAGCCAAGCTGTTACCAAGCTGCTTACAACGTATTCTTTTTGTCTTATTAAATGCTTAAAACACATAACAGCTTCTAAATCCTGTTTCTGACAGAGTGAAAATTATCAAACTTTAAACCTCTGTAACTTTTTTCTTTTAAAATTTCTGGAAAAAGTGAAGTATCTCCTGAGATTCAGCATAGAAAATAAGCCAAATTTTAAAGTTCTCACTAAACTGAGATTTCCACAGGTACA
>NC_069002.1:16620191-16622580 GCF_001194135.2 Octopus bimaculoides
GTGTGTTTGTGTTTGTGTGTCTGTGTTTGTCCCCCTGGCGTTGCTTGACAACCGATGCTGGTGTGTTTACGTCCCCGTAACCTAGCGGTTCGGCAAAAGAGACCGATAGAATAAGTACTAGGCTTACAAAGAATAAGTCCCGGGGTCGATTAGCTCGACTAAAGGTGGTGCTCCAGCATGGCCGCAGTCAAATGACAGAAACAAGTAAAAGAGTAAAAGAGTAAAGAGTTATCAATATCTTCAGACTTATGAACAATAAACGATGTGGCAGCTGTGTGCTGAGGCTGATTCCCCCGCCCCTATTTTCCTCTCCAATAGATCTATATGGAGTGACGGTGATGATGGTAGTAGTAGGGGTAGTGGTGGTATCAGTGGTGGTAGTAGTAGTGATAGTAGTGGTGGTAGTAGTAGTGATAGTAGTGGTGGTAGCAGTGGTGGTGGGAGGGGGCTATAGCAGTAGTGGTCGTCATAGTTCTACAGATATAGCAGTGTTCTACGATATCACTTCACAACCACAAGGTCTGTAATTCGGTTCCAGTACGTGACACCTTCAGCGGGTAACTTCTACAAGAGCGAGCTTCGCGCTCGCAGTGCCTTGTGAGTAAAACTGGTAAAGGGAAAACTACAGAAAACTGTCGTTTGTGTGTGTGTGTGTGTGTGTGTGTGTGTGTGTGTGTGTGTGTTTTCTGTCTGTCTGTCTGTCTGTCTGTGTCTGTGTGTGTGTGTGTCTCCTTCCAACTTTCAAGTCTCTTTATGTCTCGTAACTTAGCGGTTCAGTAAAAGGTATTCGAGAAGTATCAAGTTTAAAAAAATAAGTCCCGGACTAATATGATCAGCTAAGACTTTTCGAGGCTATTGTGTCCGAATTTGGCCGAAGTTCAATGTCTGAAACAAGTAAAAATAAATAACAGGTGCAACATAAAGTAATAATGTTCATTGGGTAAGGGTGGGGTGGGTATGAGATAAGTGAGGAGGAAAAGGGTAAGGGAGTGGTCATTTGGCTGGTCAGTGCAGCCGGACTGCTAAGGTCAAGCTTTCAGGAAGTCGTCATGTTCCGTCTAACCAGAAGGAGACCATTTGTCTCGCCAAACCAATTCCTAGAAATCCTAGATTTTTCAGGTCATTTGGTTCAAACATCTTAGACAAATAAAAAAAAAATTCAATAAAGGAGACAAAGAAAGTTATATGTTGAGAGTTCTAAGAGTAAAATGGTACTTCCAAAGAGTCTCTAAGTGCCAGCATGATGCCTTCATTCAAACTTCGGTTAAAATTCGTCTTGGTTAAAATGAGATCAGATTATCTGCAAATACCAAAAGCCATTTCCGTCTTTAGTGGGTGCCGACTGTGAATGACCCTCAAATGGGGAAGTGTCGGTGTATGTGTGAGGTCCTTTGTGTCTTTTATACGACTTAGCGGCGAGCCAACGACGTTAAGTTCCTCTACGTGGTCGCTCGAGCGGCTAGAAAAAGTAGCCAAGTCCTCATCAAATCATCTTTAAAAGCTAAAGAAATAAATGTAATGTATTTAGAGATATTTCTTCCGACTCTTTGCGTTCTGAGTCCATATCCCGCTGCAATCAACTTCGCTTTTCTTTCTTTTGGGGTCGATAAAATATAGTACCAGTTAAGTATTAGGGTCGATGCAATTGAAGAATTTTAACCCATGAAATTTCTGGCTTTGTACCAAATTTTAAAATTAATTTCAGTATTATTGGTATCAATTTGAGGTCAACAATTTTAAAGGAAGGAAGTTAGTCGATTACATCGACCCAAGTACCTAACTGGTACATTTTTTTTTTATCGAACCCAGCAGAACGTAAGGCAATGTTGACCTTGATGGTATTTGAACTCAGAAAGTAAGCAGCAATTTCTCCGACGTAAACGATAAGCTAATAGAGTCGTTAGAGCGTCGATTAAAATACTTTACATCATTCGTTTTTTCTTTCTTTCTTTTTACATCTCGTGTTCAAATCTGGCTTACGTTAATTTTGCTTCCCATCCTCCCGAGGTGGTTAAAATAAACTAACAGTCAAATACCGGAGTCGATGATTCCTCTTCCTCAAAATTGCTGGTCTTGTGCCAAAATTTGACTCCTAGCCTTCTAATATTGGTGTCAAAGATTTTGCGAAAGGTCAGCAATTTCGGGGGAGGGGCTAAGTCGATTGCATCAACCCCAGTACTCAACTGGTACGTATTTTGCTGAACCCGAAAGAATGGAAGTCAAAGTCAACCCCGGTGGCATTTGAAACCAGAACATAAAGACGGACGAAATGCCGCTAAGCATTTCGATCAGCGCATTAACGATTCAGTCAACTCAGCACCTTTCCTTGCCATGCAGTTGATCAAAATTGCATATGTCACACACACACACAAACACACACACACACACA
>NC_069002.1:16622751-16624201 GCF_001194135.2 Octopus bimaculoides
ATACATTTGTGTGTTTCTTTCTCTTTGTGCTCTAGTGTTGGCTTTCTATTATTCTTTCTTTTATTTTATATGTTTCAGTCAATTGATTGCGGCCAAACTGGAGTACCGACTTAAAGGGGTTCTTAGTCAAAGAAATTAAGCCTAGTACTTATTCTATCAGTCTCTTTTGCCGAACCGCTAAGTTACGGTGACGTAAACACAATAAGATCGGTTGTCAAGCGATGGTGGAGGAGAAACACAGACACAAACACACACACACACACACACACACACATATACAACGGGCTTCTTTCCGTCTACCAAATCCACTCAAAATGCTTTGGCCGGCCCGAACCTATAGCAGAAGATACTTGCCTAAGGTACCACGCAGTAGGACTGAACCGGAAACTATGTGGTTGGGAAGCAAACTTCCTACCACACAACACGTTCCTGTGATTGAGCTGTTCGACAATATAGACTAATAGAATAAGTATCGGGTTGTGAAAAGAAAAATGTACTGGGGTTGATCTATACGACAAAAACCCTTCAAGACCTCAGCATGGCCGCAGTCCAATGATTGAAACGAATAATAAGTAAAGATCTACACATACAGGCATATACCTACCTGCATAGACATACGGGATCTTTTCTGTATGGCTGCCAATTTTCAATCTCTTCAATTTCTCTTCGAATTCAGTATAAAAATATATTTTTATACGCTAATCAATGCCACGAAAATCATTTTCGCCATAAATCAATGAATAAAGAGTTATTAGCAATTAAAGTTTGAAAATTATGGGTAATTTTAGCCAATCGTAAGTCACAGACACATTTATGCTTGTTTCCATAGTAACAAACCAAATATGTCTGCGATAAGGCACGTGTTGACTAATATATTCCAGTCATTGGGGAGGTTGTTATATCTGCTAAAAAATAACAGCCAAATAGGCCTTAAGCCACGCACCAGAGGAGGATGCGGTTTCATACTTGAAAGAAAAGAGTGTTATATAAAAAAAATATGTAAATTGAAGAAACATTTTATGAGTACAAGAAAACGTGGTGGAAGTATGTATTGGTGATGCTCGTGCCAAGGATGCATGGAATTAACTTCAGTCCGGTTTTGTGTTGAAGAACTGGGGATGAGCCATTACACAACTGTTGATTATAACAGCTATGTAGCTATGTTAGGGAAGTTTGTGCGGAGGACCTGTTCCATTATCCAGTTAAGGTTGGTGGTCCTGGGAAGATTGTTGAGATACTCTCTTTTACTCTTTTACTTGTTTCAGTCATTTGACTGCGGCCATGCTGGAGCACCGCCTTTAGTCGAGCAAATCGACTCCAGAGCTTATTCTTTGTAAGCCTAGTACTTATTCTATCGGTTTCTTTTGCCGAACCGCTAAGTTACAGGGACGCAAACACAGCAGCATCGGTTGTCAAGCGATGCTGGGGGACAAACAGACACACACACACA
>NC_069002.1:16624266-16626182 GCF_001194135.2 Octopus bimaculoides
TATTTATATATATATACATATACGACGGGCTTCTCCAGTTTCCGTCTACCAAATCCACTCACAAGGCAGTGGTCGGCCCGAGGCTTTGGTCGGCCCGAGGCTTTGGTCGGCCCGAAGCTATAGTAGGACTAAACCCGGGACCATACATCAGGGGAAGACCTTTGAGAGGCGTTGCCTATTTAGTCGCCGGCGTCTTAACCCTTAAAAACAGAGTAGTACTAATTTATCTAGTCTTGATAATCGATGGCTTTTATTTTCAACTGAAACAGAAAATAAAACTAAAAACAGTTATCCTTATTTCTCTCTCGCTTTAATACTGTAGTTGTAGAAATATTGGTGAACTCCGTCAATTATTTCGATTATCCCGTCTTATCTTATAGTAACTAAAACTACATTATCCAATGTTTCTTATTATTCAAATCAGTTTGCGTGTGATTTCCTGAAGACATGGACGCTAATTCTAGCAGTTTGAGAGGGTACGAAGAGTTTTCCGTCTTTTGCAAAATAATTGTTTGCAAAATGATTGTATGGCGTGTTCTGTTCATAAACGCTTAGTCCTGCCATCTGGCACGCCATGGAGGTAAGGCTATATTGTTATTATTATAATAATAATAATAATAATAATAATAATAATAATAATAATTATTATTATTATTATTATTATTATTATTATCGTTGTTGTAATTGTTGTAAGCATCGCTAATCTGATCAGGTGTAGACAAGATGAAGAAACACTATAAAACAAAGATTAGACAACCACACCGTGGAACAGGAGTCGCTACAATATGGAGTTAATTGTCGAGACTTGAGATAAGCATAGAGTTACAGCAACATTATCACAATAGTGGGAGTGGGGCGAGTTAGATTGGTGGTAATGATGGTGGTGGTGGTGGGGGGAGGGGTAATATTGTGTGTGATGGAGCCATAGTGGTAGTGTTAATTGTGGTGATGATCTGTGGTGGTGGCGGTGGTAGTGGTGGTGGCGGTGATGATCGGAAGTAGCTATTGTAAACTGCGTAGACTGAAGAGGCGGCGGGTGGAGTAGAGGAAGACAATTGAAGGGGGAGGCTGCCACTGTATAATTCCGACTCCTCCTGCTCCTCAACCATTGTTACGCCTCCCACTTCTCCTCTTCCGCCTCCGCCTCCCTTACTGCAGTAGAGGTTATAGTAGCGGGGTGAGTGGGTGGGAGAGTATTGATGGGTGGTGATGGTGGGAGGTGGTCTGGTAGTGGCGGGGGTAGAGGTGATGCTGGTCCGTTCCAGCACATTTCGACATTAAAAGTGTTGAGAAAAGAATGTCTTATCTGAAATAGGTGTGCTTGTATGTATGTATGTATGTATGTATGTATGTATGTATGTATGTATGTATGGGTGAATATATGCATGTATGTACGTATGTGTTGCTTAATTACCTATATGATCTGATCGAACAGATCTCCGATCAAAGAAGTTTCATTTTTGATTATTATCTTGTATGTTTCATTTTCCATCTGACGCCCAGCCAATAACATTCATTTCCGGTCACAGCTCAACACACATCTATCCATTACGTTACATGTCGTATGATCTTTGGTACCCATCTCACACTGTCACCTTCCAACTTCTCTTCTCGGCACTGACTTGGACATGCTTCGAAATTCAATCAAAAATGAAATACTCCAATAAAAACTATAATTCTGTTTCTCCATCTGTATACAACAGTTTAACAAAATATTTTGCGTGTGTGTGTCTGAGAGAGAGAGAGAGAGGGGGGAGGGATGGAGAGAGAGCGCGCGCGCGAGAGAGAGAGAGAGAGAAAGAGTGTGTGTGTGTGCGCGTATTGCTTCACTCCCAGCGGATAATTCTTTCGCCGTTTACTACACACACACACACACAAACAAACAAACACACACAACACAAACAACACACACACAC
>NC_069002.1:16627364-16629158 GCF_001194135.2 Octopus bimaculoides
ATATATATATATATATATATATATATAAATCAATTTACGAAGGCATCATTTATTCTATCATTATCCAATGTAACCATTTTAAGAATGATAGTAACAGAATAATGATACAGGCGGCAGTAGGCCAAAAAATAGCATTAAATAACCGAGGAATTAAAATTAATCAAAGAACATACCAAGCATGTCTACCTGCTTGGAATAACAGTCAAAACAAGGACAAACAAACGGATTAAGCCGATTACATCGACCCCAGTTCGTAACTGGTACTTATTAAATCGACGCCGAAAGGATAAGTTGACCTCGGCGGAATTTGAACTCAGAACGTAGCGGCAGACGAAATACCGGTAAGTATCTCGCCCGGTGTGCTAACGATTCAGCCAGCTCGCCGCCATTTTACCACACAGCCACACCTGCGCCTATATAATTATTATAGTAACATATTTCTACCTGTTACATTTTTATAATTTATTTGTTTCATGAAAAACTTGAATAATCTTTCATTCAAAGTTATGAGCAGAGCAGAATGAATGTACTTGATTGATATTTTATTAGTAGTTTCCACTTGTCACAAAATTCTGTGTGATGGTGTGTGTGTATATATAAACACCTACACAGCTATACGTTTCTGTTTACGAACCCGCTGGAGACAATATCACGGACTTATCTGTGATACCCTGGCAAACACAGTGTATCCAGTCGTAGAATATATTATATTTATAGCTTTATTACTATGAACTTTGATTTTAATTTTTAGTGTTTTCTTATTAGGTGTATTTATAAAACATTATTGTGAGCGTGTGTGTGCATGTGTGTGTATGAGTGTGCGCACGTGTGAATGGGTGTGCATGTGTGTGTGTTTGAGTGCGTGTTTGTATATGTGTGCGTGCTTGGGTGTGTGTGTGTGTGTGTGATCGTGTGTGTATGTGTGCGTGTTTGTATATATGTGTGTGCTTGCGTGTGTATGTGTGTGTGTGTGGTATTCTTGAGTGTGTGCATGAGTGTGCGCGCGCTTGTGTGTGTGAGTGCGTGTGTAAATTCACATACAGATGCACATTCATAAAAATATACTCCTACTCACTCGTGTAATCCACACAAACACACACACAACGCACAGACCTCACACAGACACACAGATACGCACGAATACAGAGACACACAAACTAACCAACAATGAGAGCGCACTTATCTGATAGGGCCAGCCATTAAGAGTGATTCCGAGGTTGATACCAGCTGTCACTATCGTCAAACACAGGGAAGCACTTAGACCCAGCCCCTTCTCCTGCACTGTGCTCTACACCACAGCTCCCAACATCATCACTATCACCAATGTCGGCAACATTAGTACCAGCATCACAGCCGTCACCACCGTCGTAGCCAACATCATCATCACCACCACCATCGCCGCAACATCATCATTTCCATCATCACTACCTTCAACACCATCACAATCATCACTATCGTCATCACCACTGCCCATGTCGAATATTTTCATAACATCATCATCACTGCCTTAATCACTATTACTAACAACAGCAGAATCATCGCCACCATCAACAACATCACTGACACAACAATCATCACCGCCATATTGTTGTTGTTGGCACTCCGTCGCTTACGACGCCGAGGGTTCCAGTTGATCCGATCAACGGAACAGCCTGCTCGTGAAATTAACGTGCAAGTGACTGAGCACTCCACAGACACGTGTACCCTTAACGTAGTTCTCGGGGATATTCAGCGTGACATAGTGTGACAAGGCTGACCCTTTGAATTACAGGCACAACAGAAACAGGAAGTAAG
>NC_069002.1:16629376-16633022 GCF_001194135.2 Octopus bimaculoides
GCGAGTCCGCTGCCCTAACCACTGGACCATTGCACCTCCACATCACCGCCATAACCCCATTACTAATTATCGCCATCACCCATCCCGCTTAACACAGGTCCTCACCTTTGTACAAAAAGATTATTGTAGTTTTTTCTACAAACCTCAGGTAGACCTTGACCTTGAGAATGGTACTGGGTAGACAGAAACTGTTTAGAAGTCGACCAAATGTGTGTGTGTGTGTGTGTGTGTGTGTGGAGGGGATGCTTTTGATTTATAAGGCCACTCTTATCACTCATTGTAATAAGGCTAATTCTGACTGAGGATTACGTTACGAGTACACATGTCTGTGGAATGCTCAACTACTTACACATTAATTCATTAAGTTAGATGTTCAGTTAATTGTAGATTCATTCAGAAACAAGTTTGTATATGCATTTGCATGTGTACACAATACACACACACACACACACACACACACACACACACATACACACATACACACACAAATGGAGGGTGCATCTGTGCATAATAAAGCACAAGGAACAACATAAACCAATAGGACACGGAACAATACGAACGAACCGAAGCAGAGACTCCCTCATATCAGCTGCTCACTGGCGATTTTGGCTCGGTGCATGAACAACAGTATCATTCACTTCAGTGTGCCAAGGTGTTTAAAGAAAACGCTATCAGGGAATGGTGTAATAAAGACAGGGCCACAAAAAAAGACAAGGTCATCGAGGCATGTGGTCGTGAGCATAGTATCACGTGAAAGGACAACAAATATACAGAAATATGCGAAAAATTATACACGACAAATATTTAAGTCTGTCAGCTTACCAAAACGGAAACCGAAAATGTTCCGCGCTTTCGGCTGAGATAAACAGATTTCTACATTTTACTGATTATTTCATATCTTTATATCAAACAATATTCTATTTTAACAGCTTTTGAATATTTCAATTATTCATTCTCTTTATAAATATATTCCATATTGGATTATCTCGAAACAACACGACTACAACGAATTATAATTCCAATCGATTCAGGTCTTTTGTGAACAATTCTTTCTTAAATAGGCGCAGGAGTGGCTGTATGGTAAGTAGCTTGCTTACCAACCACATGGTTCCGAGTTCAGTCCCACTGTGTGGTACCTTGGGCAAGTATCTTCTACTATAGCCTCGGGCCGACCAAAGCCTTGTGAGTGGATTTGATAGACGGAAACTGAAAGAAGCCCGTCGTATATATGTATATGTATATATATATGTGTTTGTGTGCCTGTGTTTGTCCCAACAACATCGCTTGACAACCGATGCTGGTGTGTTTACGTCCCCGTAACCTAGCGGTTCGGCAAAAGGGACCGATAGAATAAGTACTAAGCTTACAAAGAATAAGTCCTGGAGTCGATTTGCTCGACTAAAGGCGGTGCTCCAGCATGGCCGCAGTCAAATGACTGAAACAAGTAAAAGAGCAAGTAAGTGTGAAAACAAGAATTCTTTTCTCACATAAACACAAACGTCAATTAATTTCATTGGCGATTAATACTGTATCTTATACAGGGCACCGAATAAAAAAACTTTTATCTCTTCACAGTAACAACCGCAGAAGAAAAGAAAAAGAGAATAACGTTGTCTTGTCCCGAACCTTTCCAAACATTCGTCAGGGAAACGCCGTCTCCCCCAAAACAAATCATAAAGAAATGAAACAATTACAGTCCGCCCTTACTGATCGTTGTTGTTATTGTGTTCTTAACATGTGCACTTCAGTGAAACGATGTAACGTGAAACTAATTATGCTACAGGTTCAACGATATAGACTAGAATGACGTTCCTACAGAATATTTCAAGTAACAAAACAAAACAAAAAAAAAAGAATCACACAACTTTTAAATAAAGACTCAAAGCATATTTTACGTTGGGTTTAATTTTAGGCACCCCCAAGGCGATGAAGGGCAAAGTCTATCTCCACGAAATTTGAACTCAGAACGCAAAGACGGATGAATTATCGCTAGCTCTTCATCCTGCAAGCTAACAATTCTACCATCTCGCCGCCTTCGGATCATTAGTTGCTATTAAACATTGAAATAAGGCGGCGAGCTAGCAGAACCGTTAGCACGCCGGGTTAAATACTTTGTAGTATTTCATCCGACTATGTTCTGAGTTCAAACACCACCGTGGTCGACTTTGCCTTTCATCCCTTCGGGGCCGATAAAATAAGATCCAGTTGAACACTGGGGTCGATGTAATCGACTTAGCCCCTCCTTCGAACTTGCCGGCTTTGTACCAAAATTTGAAATCAATATTAACCATTGAAATAGATGTGTTTTACAGCCATTAAAAGAAGATTAATAACAACTGCAAAATGATGATTATTTACTTCAAAAACGTCTTACATTTGTGATGAATATTTTTTTCTTCTGCATCATTTCTTGCAGCAGGGTACACCAGGCACATGCATCACAACTATATGTGCGCTACGTGGTGATCTCATATCAAAGTAAACAAAGCATGACTTTGCAGGTGGGATCCAGTTAGAATTTTCTTCAGGTCGCGTGGCCCATCCCGCCTAAAAGGTCCCTGAATAAAGTTTGTTTGAGGCTAGTGAACGAAACACCCATGCTCCCAGAGGTAAATTATTAAAAACCCCAAAAATTATTCTCAACACATGGCTATGATGCTCCCCACTACTTCTGCTCGTGATCAGAGATGCACATATCGTCAGCCACTAAGGGACATGATCAACTGGTTAAGGTCAAGCAACTGACAAGCAAATCTGTGGTATTGAGTAGAATATTTGCTGTAGCCCATCTTTCACACCAAGACAAAACATGTACACGATAGCACTCCCAATCAGTTAATATCAGAAGCCATGAGAGCCACTGCCTGGTATTGCATCAGGGTATGATACTGCATCAGGGCATAGTACTACACCAGAGCATGGTACTGTATCAGGGCATGGAACTAGATCAGGGCATGGTGCTGCATGGCAGCTGTCAAATAACTGAAACAAGTAAAAGAATAAAAGAATAGTGTATCTAGAACTACAAGGTGAAGTATATCCTTTCCTTTGGTTAGATTGTGATTTGAGGGAGATTTAGATGTTATTTCTAGCATACTAACCGACAACATCGAAACCGTCAAGTAGGTCTGAGGTGGATGACCAGATATGAACAAATCTTTCCAGTCATGACTACCTCTTATTTTTATACATATTTCATTATTGCTCACAGGGGTCCAAAGATAGCGGGGACGAACAAGGACAGATAAAGGGATTAAGTCGATCATATCGACCCCAGTGCGTAACTCGGTACCAAAAGCACTACATAAAACATAAATGAAAAGTGGTGCCCATCAATTCAGAAGGATCCCGTAACTGGTACTTATTTAATCGACCCCGAAAGGATGAAAGGCAAAGTCGACCGCGGCGGAATTTGAACTCAAAACGTAACGGCAGACGAAATACCGCTAAGCATTTCGCCCGGCGTGCTAACGGTTCTGCCAGCTCGTCGCCCTTCCTAATTTTACGTAACGACACCGACACCACCCAATCTGTCCCTTTACTTTTAAGGCAGGGTAATGTGATTTGAGGAAGATTTAACTACTATCTTTAGTAGATTAGCAATCGTGTTAGAGATTATCACGTTCGCAGGTCCATAAATAAGTTG
>NC_069002.1:16633956-16635036 GCF_001194135.2 Octopus bimaculoides
ATATATATATATATATATATATATATATATATATATACGCACACACTCATTCTGTCTCTATTTCTGTATATTTTCCATATCATGTTTACGTTTATAGATTTTCCATAGGAATACGTCTTTGTAAACAATGAGATTGAATATAGAAAAAAAAATTATTAATGAATGTATATGCATATTTCAAGGGTTATTACCCTTTTATCACCACCTCATCTAACCCATCAACTATTACGAATATTTTGCTTAAATACCCACAAGATATAGCGGTGTAATACTGTTGAATACAGTAGCCCTTGGCTGATGGATGGGAACTTGAAACGAATGACCTAAACGATAATTATAGCCGCCCAGGAACAAACCATTAGAACATATCTGATCAAGGCAAAGATGGACAGAATTCAGTCAAACAGCAAAGGAATCTACAGGAAAGGAGACAAAAGCATTAATCACCTTTTCAGTGAGTGCAGTGTACAAGCACAAAAGGAGTATAAGCGCAAGCATGACTGTGTGCGCAAGAAAAAAAGAGTTTATTTAGACGTTAGCTGAATATGTAGTTTCAGAAATATAAAAAGTGGTATGAAGACGAAGTAGAGGCTGTGAAAGAAAATGAGAATTACAGGATTTTGTGAGACTTCTCCATAAAGACTGACCATACTATTGAAGAAAGAAGACCAGATATGTGGGAGAATATACAAAAAATAACAACAGACGAGGACAGGTGGTGTAAATAACAAAAGTATATATTAGTATGACGCTCGGGAATACGGAAAGTCTTTGACGTTTCGAGCTACGCTCTTCAACAGAAAGAATACGGAGACAAGGAGAAAAAAACACGGAGAAAAAAAATTGAATAGTGTTCAGTCAACGGTCAATTATAATAATGGCCGATCATAACAATGGCTGACCGGAAGTTAGAAATTCTTATTTCAGGAGAGCTAAGAAAGGGGGAGATAACAAACGGTGATCGGGAACGAGGGGCTGTGTGTGGGAGGTAGAATGCTGGTGATCTTCACGTATGTAGTGTGAAAATGGGGGAAGGGAGAAAGGGAGAAAGTAGTTGGTCAGTTGTAGTGTGTGCGTGGT
>NC_069002.1:16635798-16636653 GCF_001194135.2 Octopus bimaculoides
GGGGGTTAGATGAAGAGTGGAGGGGAGTTGAGCCCATGTGGCGCAAAGGAGCGAAGATAGAAGATTAATCCATGTTCACGGCGCAAACGGGAGTCCGGATGGCCCCTGTGCATGGACAATCCAAACACAGACAGGTGTTGCCGCAAGGAGTGGCCGGCAGAACGGAAGTGGCGTGACACCGGGGTGTCATTGCCGACGTTGATATCTCGGAGGTGTTCCGCGAATCGGTCGGCCAGGCGGCGCCCCAAGACAAAATAAACATTCTGCCATCCTTTCGGTATTGAAGAAATAGGTACCAGCTGAGTCCGAATTTCATATTAATAATATCAGCACTAAAACAGTGGACCGTGTTCACTGACATTGGGCTACAACAAGTAACCTTAGATACCAAGAAAACCTCCTAAGTATTCTAGTTGTCCCTAGTAACACTGTTTTCTGAAGCTGTACTAAACTAGGTCCTAGGCCTGTTTCCTCTATCCACCTGTTCAGATCTTTAGAGATAGTTCATGATACATAAATAATTACGGGGATACATTTCGCCCACGCTTTCCAGTCTCCGTAATTCAATGGCTAGGTCCTGGTACTTTGCTATTTTTGCTATACCTCTCATATTGATTTTCTCATCATTTGGGACTGTGAAGTCAATTACCTGGCATTTTCTATTCTCTTTATCTATGTGGTAAGTAGCTTGCTTACCAACCACATGGTTCCGGGTTCATTCCCACTGCGTGGCATCTTGGGCAAGTGTCTTCTGCTATAGCCTCGGGTCGACCAATGCCTTATGAGTGGATTTAGTAGACGGAAACTGAAAGAAGCCTGTCGTATATATGTATATATATATATATATATATATAT
>NC_069002.1:16636692-16639018 GCF_001194135.2 Octopus bimaculoides
TGTGTGTGTGTGTGTGTTTGTCCCCCAACATCGCTTGACAACCGATGGTGGTGTGTTACTTTCCAGTACTTTACTAGGTTCAATTCCATACATAATTCACAATGGTTTTCTCTCCCTAGGTTGTTATGTCTTTTCTTGTATTCATTCTGTGCTACTATACTACATTCACTAACTATTTGAGTAATACTTCCTTCATTTGATTTACATAACCTACGTCGGGAATCTACTTTTTGTTTACTTTGGTTTTTATCCAATTAGTCCTCAATACTTGATCTTATTGGCGGCGAGCTGGCAGAATCGTTAGCACACCGGGCGAAATGCTTAGCAGTATTTCGTCCGTCGCTACGTTCTGAGTTCAAATTCCGCTGAAGTTGACTTTGTCTTTCATCATTTCAGGGTCGATAAATTAAGTATCAGTGAAACACTGGGGTCGATGTAATCGACTAGTCCCTTTCCCTCAAATTTCAGGCCTTGTGCCTATAGTAGAAAGTATTATTATTATTATTGTTCAGTAGTTTTATTTTTATAACGTGCTTTCACTTCACTACCGAGCGCAGCTCTGTGCGCCTTTTATTATTATTATTATTATTATTATTATTATTATTATTATTATTATTATTATTATTATTATTATTATTATTATTACTACTATTATTATTATTAAGGCGGCGAGCTGGCAGAATCGTTAGCATCTTCCTATCTGGGTAAGATGCTAAGCAGAATTCCGTCCGTCGCTACGTTCTGAGTTCAAATTCCGCCGAGGTCAACTTTGCCTTTCATCTTTCCGGGTGAAGCACTGGAGTGGATATAATCGACTATCCCTCCTCCCCCAAAGTTTCAGGCCTTGTGCCTGTAGTAGAAAGGATTATTTATCTATTTATTTATCTATTAATTTATTATATCTTTCTCCGTTTTCTTCCTCTGTTTAGACGAACTTTCCTACCTTTTCGGACAAAACCTTTTGTAACCTTCGTCCTGTCTTTGTCCTTACATGTTTTTAATTGATATTAGCCCTTGTGGCCAATAAAACGAATTAACTGTTATTATTATTGTTGTTGATGTCATTCATTAATCGAACCATATTCTTTTACAATGAAGCCTTTCACTCTGCTATTCTAATCAACAACAACAGCGGTAACAGCAACGACATTCCTAAAAGTTCTGATGTTAAATTTTCACATTTTAAACAGTAGAAAAATAATTCACTGAAACAAAACAATCCTAAAAATGGACAAATAAGAATGAAAAATTCTACGACAAAAATGAATAAAGAACAAGTTTCTGATGACCGCGGACCGACACCCTGGGGCAAATAAATAGATAAAAAGATTTTTCGGTCGCGAAACCAAACTGATACGAGGTACAGTTTGGTAAAGTGAAAGTCGTCTGGTGGAGGAGTAGGGGGTGGGGGTCAAGTTACGATTGTTAATACATTCCAGATCTTCTGTGCGTATGTGTGTGTGCGTGTGCATGTGTGTGTGTGTGCATGTGTGTGTGTGTGAGTGTGTGTATGTGTGTGTGTGTGTATATATATGTGTGTGTTGTGTGTGTGTGTGTGTGTGTGTGTGTGTGTGTGTTATAAAGTATACGCCTTTGCTGTCATCTGTATATATGTTTATGTGCGTCTGTGTATCTCTGTACGTTTAGGCATGTGAATGTATTTCTGTTCTGTTGTGTAGGTATATGCATGTGCTTAGCTATATGTATGTATGTATGTATGTATGTATACGTATGTGTTGTGTATGTGCGTGCTTATGTGTGTGTATGTGTGTGTGTGTGTGTATGTGTATATGTGTGTGAATGTCTCACATGTAGTCCAACTATACGAGTGAGAATGTTGCAAAGTGTTTACACTGGTCGAAGATATCTCTGAGAAACAACAACAACAACAACAACAACAACAACAATGGCCAGGAATGGCGATAATTCCGTAGACTGATTGTCTGTCTGCTAGACGAGATGTCTGCTCAGTCGGCAGCCGCCAGGGTTTTTACCGTCCGTGCATAGAACAGTGTAAGGTAAAGCAGCAGAACTGGCAACAAAGAGAGAAAGAGGAAGAGAGAGAATGAGAGAGAGAGAGAGAGAGAAGAAGAGACAGAATGAGAGAGAGGGAGAGAATAGTTTGAAATAAGGCAGGTTTGATGTCACAGCCAGTTTGGATGGAAAACAGCGAATACAGGACGGACACAGCGCCTCCTTTACAATCACACTGTTTCTTCGTTTATCAGTTAACCTCCATAACTCATACAGGGGTGGCGGCGGTTGTGAAGGGTGAAGGAGAGCATGGTCGATTGTATTCTGCGTGTGTATATATATATATATATAT
>NC_069002.1:16639822-16644242 GCF_001194135.2 Octopus bimaculoides
AAAAACGATGGGAGAAGTCCTGAAGGCTAAAAGAAAAAAAAATTTGGAAACCGGTGGTCACCATTATAATCCCCGCTTCCTTTATTTTCAAACAGAAAATGAAACGTAATTTAAAACCCACAGTGAATTTTTTTTAATTAATCCTAAAATTTCGGCGTTTTTGTTTCGAAATTTATATAAATTATATATTTAAAATACGGACAGTCTGAATCTGCTATTTGTGTTTTATTCTTTTATTTGTTTAGGTCATTTTGACTGCGGCCATGCTGGAACACCGCCTCAAGTATGTTTATAATTTCAAAATAATTTTCAGACGAAAAGGTGAGATTTACGGATAGTTAAACAGCTTCAGAAAATTTTCAAGATGCATGGTCAAGTCGCGGTGGGTGGAAAATGCTTCCGAGAGTGAAGTGCAAAATGCGTGTGGGAACAAAAGATCTACATCACCCGATGAAAGAAATCTGGAACCATTGAGATGAGATTTGGGACGGAAGAAGAAGTTACATGTAATTCCGCAACCACTTTGAAGAATGAAAACTTTTTCTTACTCACTGCCTATCGCAGCCAACGTCTTGCCAAGATTAAGGTACTGAATGTGCCGCCAGAAATATCTATTACCTGGTTAGTGGCAGCCGCCTTGGCAAGTTTAGAAGAAGACGAAGTCACAAAACTGGAGGTCAAGAAACTACCAAAGCAAAACTGGTTAGGTATAGGTATGGAACTGACCTTGCAATGCAAGCAGGACTGTATGGACCAGCTGCTCGATCTAATCGATCTCCTGGATGGTAATCACTTGTCAGTGTTCGTGGAGGGTAGAAAACCAAGATGCCATAAATGAGGAGCTGTAAAATTTTTAAAGGATTCCTGCCCTGAAACAAAGAAAAATGAAGTCTCACCACAGCCAACATTACAAGTACCACAAATGCTAAATCATAAACAAGTGCACAAGACTCCTACACCTAAACAGATCTGTTTGGTGACCTCTTGGCAGACGTTTACCGCAACTGGTAACAAAACGGGAGAATTCCTAGTGCTGTTAGCCTGGGTGTAGTAACACTGCTGAGAAACGACGCCGACAATTGGGACGTGTTAGGGAATTTTCGGCCCATAACCTTGCTAAACACAAAGTTTAAGATTTTGGTCAAGGTGTTAGCGAAAAGGTAGGCGCTTGTCGCTGGTAGTCTGGTTGGAGAGATACAAACGTGCGCAATCCCGAGCAAGTCTATCCACGACAACCTCCACCTTATGCGATACATCGTAGAGAGGGCTGAGACTAAAGCTGCAACAGGATCGGTGGATATTCCACTTTAGATATTTACAGATGATTGGTAGCGGGAAAAGCGACGACGTCCTTGAGGAGACCCTAGGCGTTGACGAAGACGAACTGGCAAGTCTATTCCGGAGGACCTTCCGGTCGGGGACTGTTATGGATAATTTCCAGATGTCTTTGTCCTGGTAGTGCTACCGGGGGGCGCTACCGGTTCGGGACAAACTCTACAGGCACGGATGTGCTGAAAGACGGGCTTGTTCGATGTGCTCTCAGAGCGATGAAACCGTTCTGCATTCACACGTTCAGTGGCCGGGCTTTGCTGACTTGTGGTGTTATGTCGAATAGCTGCTGTCACGTGCAAGACAGAACCGTCTGTCGTCCGAATCCATAATGATGATTGCCACTCCGCCCTCCTTTAATCAGGCTGACAAGGCAGTTTTCCTTTGTCTGTTTGCTGTGGCGAAAGAGGTTGTTTGGTGGATGGAGCTGAAAGGAATGAGGACAGAAACTTTTCTCTTTGGTAGAGCCCTCATCGACTTTAAGTTTCGTTTGAAAAGGAAAATGAGGCGGAGAGGGAGGTGCTGTCCTCGAGTGAATTTATCAAAAGGTGGGTGAAAGTTGCAGAAATAGCAAGAGTGGATGGTACCACTCTCAGTGTGGACCTGTGAGTTGAAAGAAAGAAGTTGGAGAGGGCTCTCCTCCTTGCTACTCAGGGTGATCTTGGTTGGTAGGGGTTCCTTGATTATCCCTAGGGGTCCTTCTGAATCAGGAGGATCTCATCACAACCCCATTTTTTTCTAGTGTCATATGCTATGTATATTTTCTTCCTTCTAATGTATACCGTGTATACTTTTTATTTTATCATTCCATTATATGTAACCCCCATTTATGTCTGTCTTTGTATTGTCCCCTCATCCTTCACCCTGATGACAAATAAAAGAAATCATTATCATCATCATCATCATCATCATCATTATTATTATTATTATTATTATTATTATCATCATCATCATCATCATCATCATCATCATCATCATCATCATCATCATCATCATCATCATCATCATCATAAGGCAGCAAGCTGGCAGAATCGTTAGCACGCCGGGCGAAATGCTTAGCAGTATTTTGTCTGCCGTTACGTTCTGAGTTCAAATTCCGCTGAGATCGACTATGCCTTTTATCCTTTCGGGGGCGATATATTAAGTACCAGTGAAACACTGGGGTCGATGCAATCGACTAGTCCTCTCCCAAAAATTTCAAGGCTTGTGCTTTCAGTAGAAAAGATTATTATTATTATTATTATTATTATTATTATTATTATTATTATCATCATCAGGGCGGCGAGCTGGCAGAATCGCTAGCACGCTGGACGAAATGTTTAGCGATATTTCGCCCGTCACTACATTCTGAGTTCAAATTCCGCCCAGGTCGACTTTACCTTTCAACTTTTCGGGGTCGATTAAATAAGTACAAGTTATGCACTAAGGTCGATGTAATCGACTTAATCCCTTCCCCCAAATGTCAGGCCTTATTCCTACAGTAGAAAGGATTATTATTAATATTTTTTTTGTTATTGCCAAAACTATTTCAATTTCTCAATTTTTGCGATCAGTTTATTTTATTGCATGTATATTTATTGAGTGGAGCCGCAATGGCCCAGTGATTAGGGCAGCGGACCCGCGGTCATAGGATCGCGGTTTCGATTCCCAGACCGGGCGTTGTGAGTGTTTATTGAGCGAAAACACCTGAAGCTCCACGAGGCTCCGGCAGGGGATGGTGGCGAACCCTGCTGTACTCTTTCTTCCTGTTTCTGTTGTGCCTGTAATTCAAAGGGCCAGCCTTGTCACATTGTGTCACGCTGTATCTCCTCTGAGAACTACGTTAAGGGTACATGTGTCTGTGGAGTGCTCAGTCACTTGCACGTTAATTTCACGAGCAGGCTGTTCCGTTGATCGGATCAACTGGAACCCTCGTCGTCGTAAGCGACGGAGTGCCAACGCAACACATATTTATTGAACAATTCTCTCCGTTCTGTAATAGTTCTTCACTAATCTTTACCATTTCTTTCTCTCTTTCTGAATCTTTCATTATTCTGTTATAACATCATTCTATTATGCCATTTTGTTATAATATCATTCTGTTACAATATCATGGCCCTTATTTTTTACTGGAACTTTCTTTCCAACACTACACCTTCCCTGCAAACGAATATTTATTGTTGCCAACGCCATTCTTTCTTTCTCTCTCCATTTACAGTGTTTTTCACGACTTTGTTTTTCAATATTCTTCTATTATTTCTTCCACCTCTTTCCACACTCAGCTAATCCTAAACTATCTAACTCCAGTTTATATTCTCTAATCAGCATTGTTTTTTAAGTGCTTCATGCCCCTCCTCCATTGTATAATATTCTCCTACTTCCTCTCACTCCTCTCTAACAAACGCATCCTCTTGTTTTACGTTTGCTTTTTACCTATTACCTTCTATCAGTTATATAACCACGAAGTCTCAGACTTTCTTTTTTACTCCCTATTCCTCAATAACGATAGACTTTCAACGTAAACCTTCCTCTATCAGTTATTATATCGTAAGATCGTCAAAGGATTATATCCTTTTATCTCTTCTGCTCTTTTCGTCCATTTTATGCTTATATTCATAAATATTATTTTTCAACAGTTTATCTGTTACTTTCTCTTTTTTATGTTTTTACATTTTCCTTTGTCCCCAGCATTTTCATATGTAATCTCTTAAGTATACCCTGTTTTACTTTTAAACTCAATCGTTTCACAACGCATAAATCGTTTGTAAACCGATATATTTATATCTATATTTAAATATTAGATTCTTGCAATCCTTGACAAAATATCTAATATATTTAATTGGCTTTTCATTTCAAAAGCAACCTATCAGTAGTTTTACTATTATTTTTCGACATGAAATAGGACTATTCTTATTCGTGGTATAATTAGAGTGTGGAAGGCTTACTACCTATAACTTTATATGTTGTCGTGATTTCAATAATCTTTTAAATGCTCAAAACTCCTCAGCTGATCTTTCCTGTCCCTAAGAGGCAAACTTTCTGTAAAAACGCATACTCGTGCGCACACGCACGCACACACACAGACACACACACACACACACACACACACACA
>NC_069002.1:16645324-16647871 GCF_001194135.2 Octopus bimaculoides
TTTAGATATATACACAAAGCATAATAAACAAAATGTATTCGTTGATTTTTTTTTTTTGTGTGCAAGATAAAGACGTGTTTCCAGAAACTGATTTATATCTTTTTAAAAAAGCATAACTTTCCAGCTGCTTAATCTCAAAGTGCAATGGTTGGGGCTAATAACAACGGAATGGCTCTGAATTCTTGCCAACAATTCCTCACCACTACACTGCTTTTATGATAATAACTTGCTTTATCAGGTTGCTAAGCAATTAAAGAGATGTTCACAGGTTCTCAGAAGCTATTTGTTGGATTTGCTTTATTGCATTCGACCCCAGCTCAGGAATGGCTCTGCAGTTAAACAAATAGAATTATTTGATTTAGCAATGCAGAAATATTTTCTTTTTTAATGAAGTATAAGAACCGCAGTCTTGTAATTATATCAATTTATTAGAATCTTAATGATTAAAAAAAAATACTTTGCGGTCTCCAAAAACAATAATTTTATGGAGATAACTATCTTTTATTTATAAAAAGTTTCTCTAACATTATCTCCCCTTCTCTTTTATTTAAGCTTTTTCGACGCTCTTCCCGCCTACCAACCTTCCGGCATCATTCCTTATATTATTAATGTACAAACACGTAATATCAAATCAGAGTCATTTAGTTTGACGCGTGTGACTACTTAACACAGCACAACCCTACAATAAGCGTATATTTGATGCATCACCGCTTGACATCTCTCACAGACAACTAAGGTGACCTTTACGTGGTAGTGGGCCGTGCTAGAAATACTAGCCGAATCTCCCTCAAGTCACACCCTACCAACATCAGAAGGGGCTGAAAGGAACGATAATGTAGTTCTGTATACGCTCTGCCTGAAAATAAAGAAAATGACAGATGGTGACGACTGGATTTCGATTGATCATATATGTGCTCAGTAATGCCTAGCCTGTGGTTAAATATAATCAGATAGTGGGTAATTTAATCAATTATAAAATCCCTTATTCAACAGAGCAGCACGCGTGTAAGAATATTCTTTTCTACACTAGGTACACGACTCGAAATTTTGGGGTGGGGCCAGTCCATTAGATCGACCTCAGTACGCAACTGGTACTTAATTTATCGACCCCAAAAGGATGAAAGGCAAAGTCAACCTCAGCGGAATTTGAACTCAGAACGTAAAGACAGACGAAATACCGCTAAGCTTTTCGCCCGGCGTGCTAACGATTCTACCAGTTCGCCGCTTTTCATCCACATTGATATTAACTTCATTGTGTATATAGAGCGGTTCTGTGTATGTATGTATGTATGTATGTATGTATGTATGTATGTATGTGTGTGTGTATGTGTATGTATATATGTATGTGTGTGTGTGTATGTATGTGTGTATGTATGTATGTATGTAAGTACGAACGTATGCATGGATATATGTATGTACGTATGTATGTATATATGTGTGTACATATGCGTATACACAATCTACATACATGCATACATACATACATGCACACATACATACATGCACACATGCATACATACATACACACATACATACATACATACATACATACATACATATATACACACACATGCACGTACACATACACATACACACAAGAATATATATATTTACACAAACACACGTATGTCCAGTTTCGGGGTTAATAACACTCCTAATAAATCACATCCCTCCACACCCGCCACGTCTGCCACGCCCGTCCTGTCAGCTGTTTCTGCCGCCATCTGTCCATAGTCTTGTACAGCCCTTCTGGGGCTGCCCTGGTGGCAGGTGAAGTCATCGCACCATCCCGTTTTTGCTGCTGTTATATAATTTACACATATTATGCATATATATACATGTATAAGTATGTGTACGTGTAAGTGTGTATGTATACGCGTGTGTGTGTTTATGTGTGTGTGTGTGTATGTGTGTGTATGGGTGTGTGTGAGTCAGTCGAAAGATTTCGTCCTTTTACACAGTGAGTGCGGCGATCGATTCTCAGTGACAGATGGTCTTTGACGTCAGATTAAAAATAAAAGATCGAAATTCTTCCAATCACTGCTCTTTATGTTCTAACACACACACACACACACACACACACACACACACACAAACGTACACTTACACACACACACACTACCCCTGGGTCTGTGTACGTGTAAGGCATTGATTACTACGTGTGAGTATGGGTTAGGGTGTGTGTGGGTGTGTGTGGGTGTGGGTGTGTACGTGCGTGTGTGTGTGCGTGTGCGAGAGTGTATTATGTTAGAAGCCAATATAAAGCAGTATATAGACTAACTATACATGCTGCTACGTGTTATTCAACACCGAATCTGATGTGTATATAATGACGTGTACAAGAGTGAAATGTAGAGAGTAGCAAGAAAGGGAGTCAATAAACTTGAGTGTCCCCAAAAAAATGTATATGGAAATGTATATGGAAATGTATATATATATATATATAGTTTTAGGGAAAAGAACCAAGGTTCATGAACTCAGTGGATTTTCATCGATGAATTCACGAACCTTGGTTCTTTTCCCTAAATATATATATATATATATATA
>NC_069002.1:16648703-16649052 GCF_001194135.2 Octopus bimaculoides
TGTGTGTGTGTGTGTGTGTGTGTGTGTGTGTGTGTGTATGCATATATATACATATATATATATATGCATATATGGGTACGGAACGTCCCCAACAATAAACAACATGCAATACGAAAACAAATGAGTTCAATACGCAAACAACGAGAGAAAAAAATGGAAAACAGGACAAGTAACATAGAGAACGAGGGTCAAAGTTGGGAGCAAAAACAGGACAGTGGAGACATACAAGGAAACCGAACGAAAACAAACATGGAGGGTCATTAGACTAGAACGAGCGTAAAGTAGCGAATGCTGGAGAAATATTTTCTTTGACAAGAGAAAGATAGAAGAGAGAGATAGGATATTGCTT
>NC_069002.1:16653888-16656510 GCF_001194135.2 Octopus bimaculoides
TAACTAAATATAAAATTATGATTGCAAATCTGTTATAGAAGTTTGCAGTAAATGAAAATGAAATTGTTGTCAGTGAGTTTAGCTTACAGAGTGAAAAGGTCTATGTGTAAATCGAGGCATGGTTAGACAATGGATTCGTTCGGCGAGAGAAAGATTGTCTTCGATTTCGGATACACAAACAGGAAGTAAAGCACTCATCTCATGCGACAGAGTATATTTATTTATTCGAAATGAACGAACGAATCCAGTACATCACTATACGGCGATCAATCAAGCAACAGAGTGAATTAGTAGCTTTGAATAGGCACTCGTAAACACACTCTTTCTCTCTCTCTCTCTCTCTCTCTCTCTCTCTCTCTCTCTCTCTCTCTCTCTCTCTCTCTCTCTCTCTCTCTCTCTCTCTTACACATGCACACACACTTACACACATGCACACACACATATAAACACACACGCAAACACACATACACACGCAACCACTCACACACTCACACACACACACACAAACGAACGTACTCACCCACACATATACATACATTCACATACATATATACATGCATATAAAAGAGTGTGTATAAAATATATACATGCATATGAAAGAGTGTGTATTTGCATATGTTTGTGTGTATATATATATATATATATATATATATATATATATATATATATATATATATAGTCTTGCTATTCCTGCTCTTGGATGAAGTTCTCAATTCATATTGAATTTCTTCTTAGTCCTTCTGTCTAGATTTGCTAATTCAGTTTTGGTCAAATCTACAAAAGCTGCTGAGTATCTAAGTAATGATACTGCCCAAGTATTTACAGCCTTCACTAGATTCAAACCATTTAGCTTCGGTTTCATTAGCTTCCTCACCCTTCTGATGTACTCCTTCTCAATTTTCATTTTCATTTCTATAGTTAGTACTCTGTAAGATTTTTAATAGTCCTAGATACTTATAACTCTCACCTTCTTTCAGTGATTTTAATGCCTGGACATCTGGTAATTGAATGCCTCCACTTCTGATTACCTGTCCCCTTCTCATGACTAATATTGCATACTTATCTATGCCAAATTCAATGCCTGTATCTCTGCTGAAGAGTCTTACAGTTTGTATTAAGGTATCTATCTCGTTTTTATTCTTACTAAAAAGCTTCAGATCATCCATGTAGAGCAAATGGTTAATTTTTCCTTTACTATCTCTAAACTGATACCCTGCCTCTGCCTTTCTACGAAAGGGGATAACGATTCTCCTTGGAATATTCCTCTCTTGATATTAACTTTCCCTAAGGCTGTATCACCTGAATAGAGATCTACTTTCCATTTCTTCACGCGATAGCTAATTATATTATTTGCAATACTGAATATACTCAAACATTCGTTTATCCATGAGTGTGGAATCATGTCATAGTTTTTCTATCCATGCTATTGTTAATTTTTTTCTTTCTAGATTTCACTTCTTTCAGAATTGTTTTGTCTATGTAGAATAGATGAAGCTTTCTTCTAACTTTTTTCCTACTGCCTCTCTGTTCTCTGGCAGTAAATTCTGGCTATCAAGGTATTTATAAATGCTTTCTGAGAGCATTCATATTAACAGCTTCCACACCAATGGTCAGCACGTGATTGTTCTATAATTACTAGCTATATTACCTTGCTTTTGTTTTCTTTCACAAAGTGTGCTGTTCTCCCTCTAATCATCCAGTCAAGTATTACTCCTTCATTTAGGCAATCCTAGAGTTGTTCTCCCAGCCTCCCATATATACTACTAAATTTCTTTAACCAGTACTCTTGAACTAAATCTGATCCGGGACCCTTCCAATTCGGCAGTCTTCCTAACACTTTACTCATTATTTCTCCCCTCAATATCTTTAACCATACTGCATCTCCATTATGGTCGACTGGCTTATACCAAATATTATTCCAGAACTTTCTAACTTCCTCTGCATTAGGCTTCTCATCTTCAGTACTTTCGTCTCCACTATTTATTTGGCGATAAAATTTCCTCTGGTGTCTCTCAATCAATCTTTTCTGTTGGTACTGATCTATTCTTTTCTGATATCGGAAAAGCTTACCTGCTATTGCTATGATACGCTGTTTCAGCTCTTCCGTGACTATCCCAAATACTTAGTCAAAGAGAAAGGTCTCTTTGGCTAAGTATTTTTCCCAAGAGAATATCTAAATCATGCAATTCCAATTTTGTCGTGTTTCCTGGCTTCTATTCCGCTCAGATTCTGTCTTAAAGTCTTCACTTTATTTTCTAATCTCTCTTTTCACATTTGCTCCTTATTTAATCCTTGAAGATTACCTAGTCTGCTAGTAACTATTACCCATCCTGCATAGATCAATAGGTTAATGTCAACTATATTTTTAGTATCTATTCTACTGATAACAAAATCTACTTTCTTTATAATATCTAGCAACTTTCTTCTATTAACACCTTTTAATGTTGGTAAACTTTTTCTTTCTTCTTTATACATTGTTTCCTTCGACTTATCCAAAATTTTCTGATCTTCCTCATTGGTTTCATTGGTATCAATTTTTCATTCCTGTAGGCTCTTCTTTGGGTTGAACTCTATCACTTACGTTGTTTGACAATTCTACTTGATCTCTTTTTTTTTTTTTTT
>NC_069002.1:16656534-16658242 GCF_001194135.2 Octopus bimaculoides
TCTGTTACTTAAAACCCCCACTTTTTTTTTTTTTACCGAAAGTGCTGACGTACGTTTTCTGTAACCTCTTATTTTGGGTTCACTTTCGAAGTAGCACTGCATCACTACCATGTTCCCTTAGCTTGTCCATTTCCTACTTGAACCATTGCCAAGCGAGAGGCCTTCCCTGAAAGATCCAGCCTCATTTATGCTATTATCACTAGAGTTTTTGTATAAACTTATGCCTTTCATAAACTGGGGTAAGGCAATGTTCGTGTGGATTTCTATCTTGACAGCTTCACAGCTTCACCATCCACCTGATGCTGTTTTTTTTTCTTTTCTTACCATTATTATTATTATTATTATTATTATTATTATTATTATTATTATTATTGCCATTATTATTAACACCATCATCATCATCGCTATTATTATTATTATTCGACAAATGGTAGTTTCATATTTCTACTGCATCACTTGCTACAACACTGTGTTGCATAGGCGTGTACAACACTGTGTGTTCTTGCTTTCTTTGTTGTTATTGCTGTTGCTGTTGTTGGGAGAGAGAGAAAAATCTCCCCAGCATTGTATTGCATGAGTATGTTTTGTTATGGATTTTGGGTTGGGTCTTTGTTGTATTAGTGTTTGTACAGTGTATTGTGCGTGTAATGCAAGTCGTGTTCTACTGTTGGATATCCGACCTCGAGAGTACATGTGGGGTTTGTTTATTCTATTGGATGTTTACAACATGAGAATACCTATTTCGGCTCAGGGAATATACCTTTCTCGTAGGATATATCGTTTGCAAGTGTATTTTGCTTTTCTTTATATCTTAATCACTCTTCCTCCACATCTCAAGTTTCTTTTATTACTCCCATGTTTTGAGTATAGCATTATATATATATTTATCACCATCATCACCATTATTATTATTATTATTATTATTATTATTATTATTACTATTAAGGCGGCGAGCTCGCAAAATCGTTAGCGCGCTGGACGAAATGCTTAGCTGTATTTCATCCGCCGAGGTCGACTTTGCCTTTCATCCTTTCGGGGTCGATAAATTAAGTACCAGTGAAACAAATTAGGTCGATGTAATCAACTACCCCCTCCCCACAAATTCGAGGCCTTATACCTATAGTAGAAGGGATTATTAAAATTTTTCTTCCGGCCCCATGCGACCTGGAAGTTTCGGAGGTTTCTTCGGATGGGGCGAATCAAACTGTTTTAAATAATATGTGTGACTCATACTAATTATACTAAACGTGTTGAGTTCCCTCTTTTGTTTGTCCATTCACCCACGTGCGCGTGTGCGCGCGTGTGTGTGTATGTGTGTGTATAAATATATATATGTGTGTGTGTATTTGTGTGTGTGTATATATGTATATGTGTGTGTACATATATATATATGTATAATACACACACACAAACACGCATATATATATATATGTATATATATATTCTTTTATTCTTTTACTGGTTTCAGTCATTTGACTGTGACCATGATGGAGCACCGCCTTTAGTCGAACAAATCGATACCCAGGACTTATTCTTTGTAAGCCTAGTACTTATTCTATCGGTCTCTTTTGCCGAGCCGCTAATTACGGTGATGTAAACACACCGAGATCAGTTGTCAAGTGATGGTGTGGGGCCAAGCGCAGACACACACTCATACATACATACATACATACACACACACACACACACACATATATATATATATATA
>NC_069002.1:16658764-16660512 GCF_001194135.2 Octopus bimaculoides
TATATATATATATATATATATATATATGTGGGGGGTGTATGTTTGTGTGTCTGTGTCACCCCAACATCGCTTGACAACCGATGCTGGTGTGTTTACGTCCACGAAACCTAGCGGTTCTTGCAAAAGAGACCGATAGAATAAGTACTGGGCTTACAAAGAATAAGTCCTGGGGTCGATTTCCTCGACTAAAGGCGGTGCTCCAGCATGGCCGCAGTCAAATGACTGAAACAAATAAAAGAGTAAAAGAGTAAGAGAGTATGTATGTATACGTATGAATGTATCAATAGCACAGTAAAGCCAGATTAGTTTTAGAGTGCAGACTTTTAATGAGGAGGGATTTGAAGTGAAGAAACAGCTGCAAAATATGTAGGGCGGGAATCCCCCCGTAGTTAAGTCAAAATAATGGAAAATATTAGAGTGGGATGTCTCCTAATACGGAGAAAGTGAAAGTGCGATGGCGGTGTTGGTTGACATGGTGATGATGGAGGTGGTGATAGGGAGGTGCTGATGCTGTTAAATGTTGGTATTGGTGGTGGTGATGACGTGGTGGTGGTGGCAGTGGCAATGAATGTTACTTTGCTGGTATTAGTAATAACAGTGTTGCTTGTAATAGTGATGTTGATGAGAGTAATACTAGCGATGATGAGGGTGGTGGTGGTGGTGGTGGCGGCGAGTGACTCATGCATTCGAGGATGAGTATGAAGTAGTAGTAGTAGTAGTAGTAGTAGTAGTAGTAGTAGTAGTAGTAGTAGTAGTAGTAGTAGTAGTAGTAAGTAACCGTAAATAACAATAAAAATATGAACAACATTGAATTAAGAATCAGAAATGTAATAATATATAGAAAATATGAGAGGAGATGTATACGAATATTCATATATCCTCTTTCCTATCTCAGATTTCACAGCTGTATGTGTGTATGTATATATGAACACAGACGTGCGCACGCACACACACACACACACACACACACACATTCACACGCACGCACAAACACATGCACATATATATGTCTGTATGTATAGAATAACATTAAGACGAGAAATTTGAAGTGCGCGAGAAAGGAAAAGGATATATGAAAATGTTGCGTTTTTACGTTTCACAACAAAAATGAAGTGAAAAGCTTCCAGCTGGAAATTGAAACCGAGTCAGTTATTTATGTCACCGAAAACATACCTCTACTCTGCGAGGTTAATTACTGTAGGGTAATATCTTCTCGCAAAGCTACTTGCTTTACCAAACCTGAACGGATGAAGGTCAAATTTCACCTTGACAGTATTTGAACCCAGAATACAAATGAAAGGTAACTGAATAACATAAGCTATTTTGTTAATTGCTCTACGGATTCTTCTCCTCATCATCCTGTAACTGGTTCATGATAAAGATTAACACAAAACCACACATCTGTACGAAAGGAACCTGGTTTTATGGAAACGATTCCCATTCAGTCTTTCTTGTTAATATTTCCCATCGATGGAGGAAGCAAAACTGATTAACTTTACAAAAATGATTTCGAATTTTGCTGGTACGGCAGAAAATATTTATTTATTTATTTAGTTCATTATTTTTTTTATTCGAAGTTAATGTGTTTGCAAAACTGTTAGAATACTATAGGGTGGGGTGGGGTGGGGTGGTGGAGTCGTTTCAGTGTTTCACGTTCAGAGTTCAAATACCGAGAGATCAATTTTTGTCATCAATCCTTCCGAGATCGATAAACTCAAATACTAGTCAATTTCTTGTATTGGTTTCCT
>NC_069002.1:16660945-16663787 GCF_001194135.2 Octopus bimaculoides
TATATATATCTGTGTGCATTTGTGTCAGTGTTTGTCCTCCACCCCATCATCACCTAACAACTGGTGTTGGTGTGTTTACGTCCCGTTATCTAGTGGTTCAGCAAAAGAGACTGATAAAATAGGCACTAGGCTTAAAAAATAAGTCTTGGGGTCGATTTGTTCGACTAAAACACCTCAAAGTGGTGCTCCAGCATTGCCACAGTCTGAAACAAGAAAAACAATAAGCGAATAAAAGAGTATGAATAAGCGAACCAGTATCCAAATAGGATCTAGTTTTTTTTTCATTCGCAAAATATGCATTTTTTAAAAGACACTAAAAAATCTGAAAATCGGCTATAATAATGTAACCTTCCAGTCTGATTGCTTTGAAGGTATGATGTTGTGGAGGAAAAAAAAAAAAACAATTGGAGAAAAAAGTTACAGAGGCTTAAAAATCGAAAAAAAACTATATTTTCAGCCAATAGCGAGACAGAAATCTTCTGTGTTTAGCGGAGCGGTGTCAACTTTAAGGTTGTACCCTGTGGAATTTAGAGTTTAGTGTTTAAGGTTGTACCCTGTGTTCGTTATAGGTTTCTAATCTTATTGTTTCTTTTGTCTCTTCATTAATTGTATGGTTTTATTATTTTCTAAATTTGTTGTATTAATATATTTGTTTGCATGTGTTTACTTTATACGTATTTCAGTATTATGTTACCTATCATGTATTTGTGTACATCATTAATATATAAGTGCAGGTGGATGTATGTATACATATATAAATTCACATGTACATTTATGCGTTCATGTGTGTGTGTGTGTGTGTGTGTGTGTGTGTGTGTGTGTGAAGGGGGTTTCTGTCTCCAAAACTCCAAAGTTGAGTAACGTTTTCATGCTTGGATTTGCAAACTACGATAAGAATAACACTGGTCAACAAAGAATTTGTCCCAAGGAAAAGACTATCCGTATCTAATATGTTTTTGCAAGCAGAATTCAAAAATAATGTCAAATTATCTATATCACCCACAGTTTCTCTGATCCGCGAAATGCCTCTCGGTTCCTGGTACGTGGGTTAAATTTCAGTTAAGCTGTTGAAACGTGAAGCTAACGGTTTAAGAAATACTCCTAATTAAAATTTTTTATGAACAGAATTAACCTAGTGAAATCATAAATCCAGATATCTGAGTCATTGAGACCCTAAAATATATGAAATAAAAAATATGTAAAAATACTAACACACACATAAAAAAGCACAGAAAAATACTAACACACAGAAGCACAGAGAAATATGTAATATACTAACAAACAGAAAAATTAAAACAAAACACGCGGGTGAAAAGAATCTCGTGGTGTGAAGAATTAATTAAGTGTGAAAAATCAACATAGCGACACAGACAACAGTGTGGTTGTCATTGTAACAAGCTGCTAATGCCACGCTGTCTGTTGATTGGCTAAAATTACCCAAATTTCCTAACTTTAATTCCAAATAACATCAGATTCTTTAATTTACGAGATAAAGTAATTGGTTGATCGTAATCAAAATTCAGCGTTGCATCGATACACCAAAATTGAAAGCAATCTGAGCAAATTTGAGCGGGAGGCTCATTTTGGGATCTTTCTGATTTGACGGGCAACATTTGTTTTCTTAACAAAACACTTTCAAACTTGGGATACTGGTAGAATGTGTCATATAAAACATCTTGGTTGAAATTACTGAAATACGACAATTTTTTTTACATGAAATAACTTCGAATACAAAATTTTTTATCTGGTCTATAACACAAAATATACAAGTATACGAGGTTTGAAAGTGTTTCGGTACCAAAAAACACTACATAAAACATTAATGAAAAGTGTTGCCCGTCAAATCAGAAAGATCCTCATTTTGCGCTTGAGAAAGACTAGACCCTCCAAATGTCCCGGTAGGTTACTGTGAAGGAGTAAATCCATAAATTCCCTTCAGGTACATATTCGAGATTTTTTCTTCCCTTTTATTTAAGATATTGGTCATAGCTCCAGCATATGTGTACTTAGTCGTAGAGCACTCGCAATGGATAAATTCCTTGATTAGACGAATTGAGATATAGCTTGTGAGATTCATATGTGTCTAGCAAATATATTTGTGTGTGTGTATATGTGTGTGTATGCGAGTTATATACACGCACATACACACACATACATCCGTATATGTAAGTGCATATATAAACACACACACACCATGTAGACGGCTAGCTGTTGAGTAGCCATCCATCACATTAGTGTCAGGTCGTCTATTTCACAACAGTTTACTTCTACACAGTCATGCCATCTTTGTTTACAATCAAATCAACCCCCACACCTCACTAAAACTCGCCCTCCAGGATCTATGTCGCCCTCCCACACTTTCAGATTACCTCTTCCTCTCCCCCACGGCGCGCGTGTGTGTGTCTGTTTATCTCTCTTTCTCTCTCTCTCTCTCTCTGTTTGTCTATCTATCTATCTATCTCTCTCTCTCTCTCTCTCTCTCTCTCTCTATCTATCTATCTATCTATCTATCTATCTAACTAACTGTCTTTCTGTCTATCTATCTATCTAACTGTCTTTCTATCGGTCTATTTATTTATATAAAGAGAGGGAGAGATACATACACACACACATACATATATACATACATACATAACATACATACATTTGCATACATACATACATACATACATACATTACATACATATGTACGTACATGCACGTGCACACACAGACATACACACAAATACACACTCATAAACTGGGGGTTAATTTATTGTGTGGGCGGGTATATTTATACTTCGTCTGTGTGTGTATGTGTGTGTGTGTGTGTGTGTGTGTGTGTGTGTGTGTGTGTGTGTGT
>NC_069002.1:16664238-16667709 GCF_001194135.2 Octopus bimaculoides
CGTCGAGGATTCCAGTTGATCCGATCTACGGAACAGCCTGCTCGTGAAATTAACGTGCAAGTGGCTGAGCACTCCACAGACACGTGTACCCTTAACTTAGTTGTCGGGGATATTCAGCGTGACACAGTGTGACAAGGCTGACCCTTTGAATTACAGGCACAACAGAAACAGGAAGAAAGAGTGAGAGAAAGTTGTGGTGAAAGAGTACAGCAGGGTTCGCCACCATCCCCTGCCGGAGCCTCGTGGAGCTTTAAGTGTTTTCGCTCAATAAACACTCACAACGCCCGGTCTGGGAATCGAAACCGCGATTCTATGACCGCGAGTCCGCTGCCCTAACCACTGGGACATTGCGCCTCCACCTTCATCAGTACAACACAGAGACACGACTATACCTGGAACAACAACAACAGCAGTAACAACAAAATAATAATGAAACAAGAATAACCCGCGAGGAAGCCTGCGCGACATCGTTCTGCTTGCTAGATGCTGCAGTCTAATCTCCCTATGAAGGTCTTTAAAATAGACACGTGATATCATTCTGAGTGTCTTGCAAGTAGGGTAAAAAAAAACGGAAAGGTCACGGTTAGAGTGCCTTTTGATCATCGGTCACCCCTGACCAGGTCGGCTCGGTCAAGGTTAACCCAGTACTGAAAAAAAATAACACAAGTACAAACAAGAAGAAGAAGAAGAAGAAGAAGAAGAAGAAGAAGAAGAAGAAGAAGAAGAAGAAGAAGAAGAACAACAACAACAACAACAACAGCAACAACAACAACGACAACAACAGCTAACACAACTAACATCAAAGCACCATAGCAACAAAGCTGACGAGGAATGTGCTCATTTGACATAATAAAAATAGCAGCCAAGTCACTTTGAAATCTTACCTATGCTGCCGTCTTTTTTTTTTCTGTTCCGTTTCGTATTGCATGATGGGCGTCCTTGGACAGTTGCATATCTTTATTTATTTATCTATTTATTTATTTATGTGTTTATTTATTTATCTATTTATTTATTTATGTGTTTATTTATTTATCTATTTATTTATTTATGTGTTTATTTATTTAGAAGAGATTACTGGTTCCCCTGTTGAAATAATCTCCATTTCTAAAAACGGGGACACTGTGAGGGGTCCGACATTTCTCGGGGCACAGCGGAGCTGATTCCGAAAGAGGCAAAGAGAAGGTTCGATGCCAGTAGACCATATGAGGATGAAATGTGCATTCTACTTTGCCGGAATTTGAATTCAAATCAGAGAGATGGCACAAAAACGGCAAAGAATTTTGTCCGATGCTCTAATGACACCGCCAACCTGTACTCTTAAAATCACATCTGACCGTTTTGGTGAGGAAGAATGCATTGGATTATGTATTTACGTGCACGCACACAGAATTTTATTGAGTCTGAAGTCCTAAAGATCTTTGCAAACCTTTCGAAACTGGAGCGGTTAATGTTCCGTTCAATCTGTTGCGGGTCAGTTTTCAGGGGGAAGATGTTCTGGAGAGGAACGGCTAAGTATAGTGGTTAGTGTGGAGTGTGGGAAGTTTGGACACACCAAAGATGGTGAGGAGAGGAGGCACGTGATCACCCATTATAAGTCCTTATAGCAGTAACAGAAAAGACAGAAAGAATATAGCAGGTTTAAGGGTCAGAGGTTGCAGTATGTCCGTTAGTGATTGAAAATGAATCAACCAAGTGACCCTTCTCTGGATGCAATTCGGGTTGTCCCTGTCCCTGATGTGGGCCTCATTTAAGTCAACAGCTGTTAAGGATTGAAATATCGCTAGGATGCTATACTGATATGAGTACTGCTTTACTTATCTTGCTTTAAAAAATATTGGTATAGATCCATTGAAGAAGTTGACTTTAAATCCAGATTCTTTTTCATCTGTATTGTCAATATTGTGAAAATAATTTCGATTATTTGTTCGGTGTCTTCAGATCTTAAACATCCTAAGAGGGAAGTTTTGTCCATTCATAGCTAAGATAATCTCTCAGTTGATCGAAGCTTTCAACTCATTACATTACATGTGAAACCCGAATGTGTTTATAATTAGTTCCTCCCTACCCCTCCCCGACGTATATTCCCTTAAGCCATATTGTTTTCATTGGATAATGAAGTCTTGGGCACAGAACGCCCCTGAAATATAGAATAGACAGGATGATCATGGTTGGAATGACTTTGATCAAGATCTGCTCAATTAAAACTGACAGAGATGAAACAATACCAACAATTTAAGGCCGAGTTATTTCTTTGTAATTGTATCTTTAGGAAATAAATAATGACTTAATAGAACTGTCCACATTACTCAAGATGATGATGTATATTGAAAGAGAAGAGATTCTTCGACTCAGTATCAACAATGCTGCCATCTGGTGTTAGAGAATGATGGTCAAAAGCGACATGTGGATTCGTTTAACTAACCTTTTCCCATTCATGCGTGTCAGTGACGTTGGTTTATTCTTCATGTCACAAACCCAAACATCTGAAATTTCATTATACAAGGCGGAATCTTTCTTAGATCTCTCATTCTTACACTGCTTTTCTTTCCTCCTTTCTTCTCTCTCTCTCTCTGTCTCTCTCTCTCTCTGTCTCTCTCTCTCTCTGTCTCTCTCTCTCTCTCTCTCTCTCTCTCTCTCTCTCTCTCTCTCTCTCTCTTTCTCTTCAGGATTCGCTTCTTTCATTTTTGTTCGGGTCTCCTTTTTACCTTTGCCTTAGCGAAAGCGGAGATATTGTTATTTCTTACTTTCAGTTTTTCTTCAAAATATTCGTATTCTTCATTCGTTCATTTATTCATTATTTTCTCTTCGTTCGTTCGTTCGTTCGTTCGATCGATCGTTCGTTCTTTCATCATTTTTCTTGTAATTTTATCTGCATAATCACTATTTTTTAAACTTCCATGAGGAATTTTATATGAAAATTGTCAACTTTGATTCCGTGAGCCGTATAATCAAAAATTTCCATGTTCCCGTGGAACCGTGGATATGTGTGTGTGTATGTGTGAGTGTGTACGCGCGCGCGTTGTGTGTGTAAGTGCGTGTGTGTGTGTGTTTATATCCGGGAAATTAGCAGTTCGACGAATAGACAGCAATAAATACCTGATTTGAAAAATATGTACTGAGATCCTTATAATCGATTAAAATAACCTTCAGAATAATGCTTCCACATGGCCGCAATCCAATGACTAGGAGAAAGAAAAGATTAAAAGAATAAAGCATACACACAGCCATGTTTTATAGAAACGTGAACATATGTGAACCGGTATGGATATGTGGTTCTGGGTTCAGTCCCACTGCGTGGCACCTTCGGAAGGCCGACCAAAGCCTTGTAAGTGGATCTGGTAGACGGAAACTGAAAGAAGCCCGTTGTTTCAACGAACGTCAAGCTAATACATTTCTTATGCCTGTCCACATGTTGTCCATTTTTATTCGTTTATTTGAATTGACTATACATGTGTGTGTGTGTGTGTGTGT
>NC_069002.1:16668303-16672173 GCF_001194135.2 Octopus bimaculoides
GATCCGTCGTTTCTACTTTTAGGTAACTGTCAAATGGTGGTGACGGTGTTGTTGTTGTTGTTGTTGTTGTTGTTGTTGTTGGTGGTGGTGGTGGTGGTGGTGCTGGTGCTGGTGCTGGTAGCAGTGAATTAGTATTGTCCTTAAGAACGCGAGTTGCGAAGACCACCTCCTCTTCCTCCTATCAGAGCCCAAAGTTACATCAAAGAGCGAGGGGAAAAGCTGAAAGAGGAGGGGTCGTAGAAAAACCCATAAAAGATACATTTCATGCTAGATTCGTGCCTTATATCGATTGATATCGACACCTCGAGGTGTCTACACATAAGAATATACACGCAGCCTCTTTATTTACCCGACACATCCAACCGCCCCCACACCCACGCCTCCTCCTTCCAATGCCAGTTCCTGTCAGTATTAAGTAAATATCTTCTCCTCCCCTCAACCTTTCTTTTTACATAGATCTAACATTTCAGTTGCTATTTAATTAACGTAATTAGTCAATCACCCGAAAAGTCTACCTTTTAATTTAATTAGGATTTCAGTAAAAGAGAAAAAAATGGAGAAAAAAAGAGCAAAAACAAAAAAAACCCTTTAAGATGTTTCCTTTTTTGTTTTGTTTTCTTTTTTATATTTAATTTTACTTTTTATATTTCCCTAAATTCTTCCCCTTCGTCCCTTAGATCTCCCCATAAAATCCCTTTTGCTCTTTCTACCCTTCACTGCAAATAACGGTTAAACCGAAACTCAATCGACGATGAAAGTTTTCTCTTCTTAAATGAGACAATTATTTATCTAACTCACGTGTGTGTGTGTGTGTGTGCATGTGTGTGTGTGTGTGTATGTGTGCGTATATTTGGATGTGAATGTGTGTGTATATTTGCTACATTATTCCGACGAAGGATGACCTGATATGACCTGACATGACCCCAGAGGTCGTTCCATGTCAGTTTTTTTTTCTTTTGTATTTGTTGTTGATTAATTCAAGATTGAATGGAAATTAGAGATAGCATGACGAAATAAGAGGGAGAGGGGAAGAGGAAGAGAGAAAGAGAGATAGAGAGAGAGGGGAAAGGTGGGAATTAAGGAGAGAGGGAGAAGAGAGTGATGTCTGAAAGAAAGGAAGAACCAATGAATGAAAGAAAGGATTTTTTGAAACATCTGAAGAAAGTAACATTTAATGAGATAAAATAAAGTGGGAAAGAGAAGGAAAAGAAGAGGAAAAAGAAGAAGAAATGTAGAATGAAAGAGCTAAGAAAGAAAGAAAGAAAGAAAGAAAGAAAGAAAGAAAGAAAGAAAGAAAGAAAGATGGAAAAAGAAAAGAGGGAGAAGTAAATATGAGAAGAAAATATGAGAAGAAAATGGGTAAAGTATTAAAGAATAAACGAAAGAATAATGATTGAAAAGAATGAGCTGAACGATAAAGAAAAAAGAAAGAAAACTAAAGAAAGAAGGGACTGGAGAATGAATGAATGAATGAATGAATATTCGAATAGATTAAGGAATCGCAAGCAAAATAAAAAGAAAGAAGGATAGAGAGGAGAAAAGAAGGTAAAGATAGGGGGGAGCAGAAAATAGAAAGAAGGAAATGAAGAGAAACAAATACAGCGAGGAAGTAAAATGTTAAAAATGAGAAGGAAAATGAAAGTGAAAATAAGCAAGAAAGAAAAGAGTATGGAAAGAGAAAGAAAAGAAAAGACTTTAATAGTTTACAAATGAGAACGAAGAGTTAAGACGTACATTGAGACGATTAAAGAGAAATAAGATAGAAGTTAGAGGATTAGAAGGGAGTTACAGGATTAGAAGGGAATTAGAGGATTAGAAGTAAGTTAAAGGATTAGAAGGGAGTTAGAGGATAAGAAGGGAATTAGAGGATTAGAAGGGAGTTAGAGGATAAGAAGGGAATTAGAAGATTAGCAAATTGTAAGAGGATTAGAAGGGAGTTAGAGGATTAGAAGAAAGTCAGAGGATTAGAAGGGAATTAGAGGATCAGAAGATAGTCAGAGGATTAGAAGGGAGTTAGAGGATAAGAAAGGAATTAGAGGATTAGAAGTAAGTTAGAGGATTAGAAGAAAGTCAGAGGATTAGAAGGGAATTAAAAGATTAGCAAATTGTAAGAGGATTAGAAGATTGTCAGAAGATTAGAAGGAAGTGTTAGAGGATTAGAAGATAGTAAGAGGATTAACTGGGAGTTATAGAGTTAGAAGATAATAAGATGATTAGAAGGGAGTTAAAGGATTAGAAGATTGTAAGAGGACTAGAAGAGAGGTAGACGATTAGAAGATAGTAAAAGGATTAAAAGGTAGTTCGAGGATTAGAAGATCGTAAGACGATTAAATGGGAGTTAGAAGACTAGAAGGGAGTGAAAGGATTAGAAGGGAATTAGAAGATTAGAAGTGAGTTAGAGGATTAGAAAATAGTAAGAGAATTAGAAGAGAGTTAGAGACCAGAAGAAAGCTAGAGGATTACAAAGGCGTTAGATGATTAATAGGATTAGATGATAGTAGGAGAATTAGAAGAGAGTTAGAGATTAGAAGGAAGCAAGAGGATTAGAAGGGAGTTAGAGGATTAGAAGATAGAGGATTTGAAAGAAGTTAGAGGATTTGAAAGAAGTTAGAGGATTAGAAGAGAATCAGAAGATTGGACGGAAGTTAGAAGATTAGAAGGAAATTAGGGAATTAGAATGATTATAAGGAATTTAGAGGATTAGAAGGGAGTTATAGGATTAGAAAGGAGGTAGAGGATTAGAGGGAAGTAGAGAATTAGAAGGGAGTTAGAGGAGAAGGAGGAAGTAGAGGATTAGAAGAATGTTTGGGGATTAGAAGAAAGAAGATTAGAAAGAATCTAGAGTATTTGAAAGGAGTTCGAGTCTTATAAGGAAGTCAGAAGATCAGCTTTTTGCGTGTATTATGTATCGTCACTGGCAGGTAAAAGAATAAAGCGGGATGGATATTGCATCTCCTTTGAAGGTTCCTGTTGTTATGGCTCTCGGACTGGTTTCAATAATCTTTTCCTTGTCTTCTCCTGATGTTGTTTATCATATTGACAGGGCGTAGTTGATGTACTTTGTCAGTGTTGGAGTCACAATATCTATGCGGAGTATCTCTAGTATCCAAATGTATGGGTTACTCTCAAATTCTTTTCGGTAATCAATCCAGTCAGTCTATGTTTTCTTCGTTTTACTGTCTTCTAACAGTCTAGTTCACCAGTAGCTGCTCTTTATAGCTATACATCTATTTCCAGCATCCTTTCTGTTAATTCGTTATTGCTTCCAGGTGAGTAACCAGCCTGTTGTTATTGTTGTTGCAGAGGATTGATGTGAGGGAGTTGCATGTTGTTGGCAAGTAAATTATAGGCTGGTCGTTTATTTGGGTGGTGGTGGTGGTGGCGGCGGGTAGGTAGGAAGGGTTGAGGGTCAATGGTTGCTTTTCCAGCAGCCATCTAGATGGGCTGAATATCAATTTATAATCATAGGCAATGGTGAGGTACTTCAACCAGTAACTGAGGATCCTGTCAACCTCAGGTGTCTTTTTTTTTTCCAGTTGCGCGTAGTTCTTATTGCGTTGGTGAGTTTCTTGTTAACAATAGTGGACCACGATTGCAGTTGTTGTTGTTGTTGGTGGTGTTGTTGTTGTTGTTGTTGTTGTTGTTGTTGTTGTTGTTGTTGCTACCACACCTTTTTTTCTCTCCGTAATAAATATTCCAAGGCTGCATTTCATTGTTTCAACATTACAACAGGAATTGCTTAATGTATCCTCCCGTCTGGCACCGCATCAAGGCCAGCATCATTTGATGACGACGACGATGATGATGATGATGATGGTGGTGGTGGTGGTGGTGGTGGTGGTGGTGATGATGATGATGATGATGATGATG
>NC_069002.1:16672183-16672737 GCF_001194135.2 Octopus bimaculoides
ATGATGATGATGATGATGGTGGTGGTGGTGGTGGTGGTGGTGGTGATGATGATGATGATGATGATGATGATGATGATGATGATGATGATGATGATGATGATGATGGGCGTTGGTGATAGCACAGATGTTCATAGATCTGGAAGTAGAGAATTTGTTAGAAGGTAGTGGTGGTGGTGTGATGGGTATTTGTTGGCATTGTGATGGCAGCGGTGTGGTGGCAGCAGCAGGGACGTGGTGTAGTGGTGTTGTAGTATTAGCGTAGTGCGGTGTGGTGACGTCAGTACGGTGGCGGTAGTGGTGGTGGGGTAGTGTGAAGGTAGTGTACGGTGATGTCGGTGCTATTGAAGCAATGTGGCGGGGAAGGTGTGGCGAGGGTGGTGGCGGCGTATTGCGGTAGAACACAACGCATTTCTCTGCAGCGACTTCGCTGCACCTGATTGGCTGGGCTGACATCTTTGTAATGTTGAACATCTCCGAAACAATGTTGCTATGATTTATGGCATTACTGCAACACAATAGAAATAATGTGGCAGATAACATATATGTATATGTGG
>NC_069002.1:16675691-16679232 GCF_001194135.2 Octopus bimaculoides
TTTGACCAAACCATAATACATGGAAAATTCGCAGCTGGTTCCTCATCAAAGCCCAAGAGATCATAGTGGTTCCGCATTTTTAACATTGATACTCCTTCCTATCAACGTTAAAAGTGCGAAACCATAATGACCTCTTGGACTTTGATAAGGAATCAGCTGAGAATTTTCCATGTACTATGGTTTGGTCAAATTTTCCGTTCGTTATGTTTTTTGTTAAATTTACCGTTTCTTGCGTTCTTTTTTTTATTTAATCCTTGAAATATTCATGTAACGCAACGCAGTCCTTTATCTGTTTACTTATATAAATACATACGTGTGTGTGTGTGCGTGTGTGTGTGTCTGTGTGTGTGTACGGAGTAGATGAAACAAGGACAAATGATGAAGGGGAATATTCTTTATGTTGCATGTCTCATTTCTCGTTGTTCGAAAAAAAGTTCGTTTTCTATGTTTTTGTTTTTATGTTTTCGTTTCTTATTGTGTTCAACGTTTCTTTGATGTCCTGCACCCAAAGATGCATGTATGTATACATACAGATGTAGGTATGTACGAACATGTATGGATATATGCATAAATTTATATATTATTTATATTATTATATATACATATACATGTGTGTATATATATATGGATATAAACACACTAACACTGGTTGTGGGATTCACTTTTGGTGACGTTCAAAATCTCTTCAAAAGCAACAAATAAGGAGATAACTCTCATAAGATGAGTTAATCTAAATACTTTTTGTTTGCAAACGAAAGGAAAATAATTACAACAAAGACATGAATCGATCTCGTCAATAAAAGCAACTAGTAACAACAGTAGACATACTTCAGTGTCATTATACCTCCTCAGCAAAGCATATACAATTCAGTTGGTGATGCTTAGACATGGTCAATATATATAAATATATAAATAATAGAATGGAACGTAGTGATGTTAAGAGTATTAACAATATGGCTGACGGAAAATACACTCGGGAAACGTTCTACGTTACATTACAAACACGACAGGGTCTGATACAAGTAATATAGGGAGATGAAAAACATTTGCAATAATTGAGATTATTAATGCAGTCATCAATGGACAAAAATTTCATATAGAGATTTTAAAATTTGCCATCAATGTCTATGCAAGTGTTGTTACTTGACCTGCTAGAAATAGTAACCAAATCCCACCGGTATCACTGTCTATTATCTCAAAAATAGGATTAACACATTGTAATGATGAGATGGTCGCAGTTGGAAAATCGTAGGTTTGCTTAATTCGAGTTGAGCTGGAACTAAGCAACAGCTACGATCAAATGAGATTTTTTCATATTTGTAATCTGTTATTGCTCTCAGGCACTTGGTCGTGGCCATGCTTGAGCACAATCTTCAAACGTTTTGTCGAACATATTGTTTCCAATGTTTAATTTCTGCTGTGTTATGACAGCATAAACAAGACCGACTTAAGAAGGTAAACATACACACATACACATATCAAGGGCTTCTGCATAGTTTCTCACTCGCGAGGTATTGGTCAACTCGAGACTACACTCTTTTACTCTTTTACTTGTTTCAGTCATTTGACTGCGGCCATGCTGGAGCACCGCCTTTAGTCGAACAAATCGACCCCAGGACTTATTCTTTGTAAACCTAGTACTTATTCTATCGGTCTCTTTTGCCGACCCGCTAAGTTACGGGGACGTAAACACACCAGCATCGGTTGTCAAGCGATGGAGGGGGGACAAACACAAACACACACACATATATATATAAATATATATATACATATATACGACGGGCTTCTTTCAGTTTCCGCCTACCAAATCCACATTGGTCGGCCCGAGGCTATAGTAGAAGACACTTGCCCAAGGTGCCACGCAGTGGGACTGAACCCGGAACCATGTGGTTGGTAAGCAAGCTACTTCCCACAAGATATTTGTCTAAGATGACGTGCGATGGGATTGAACCTTGAAGCACGTGTTGTGAAGTGAACTGCTGCAGCACACGGCCAGGTTCACAATTGAATCATTGCTAAAGGGAATGAGCGAAGAAAAAAGTAGGCAGAATATGTATAATAAAAGGCATGACAGATATGGGAAGTGCCCCAGCATGGCCACGCCGTCTCAGTGAAAGCAGTAAAAATTAAAAGGTGCAAAGGAAGGTTAAATAATCAAAACAAATAAGAAGAAAGAAAGAAAAAACTGAACAACGAAAAAATGGATGAAGAAAATTCAAAAACACAAAAAATTAAAGAAATAAACAAAAGCAGGGAAATAAATAAAGACAAAGACTAGGAAAAAAAGGTGCTCCAGCATGGCCGCAGTCAATTGACTGAAACAAGTAAAAGAGTAAAAGAGTAAAGAGTATCAAAAAGATAATGAACAAATAAAAAATATTAAAGAACGAGAGAAAGTATAGAAAATAAAAACGTCGGGTAAGGAAAGGCGAAAAGCTAGGTGAGAGAAAAAGAATTTAAGAAACAAGACGTCACAGTACAGCCAGAAATCCGTAAAGCAAGTCTTAAAACCTTTATCTCTCATAGCGTTACACTCCCGCCAGATCAACAGTGATGACCCCTTGTGATAAGGACTTCTCAGAACCAAATGACCCAGACATCCAACCGACAATTGTCTCCAAGACATGCCAAGACTCCAATTTCTTTTCTGCACCTAAACTTTCTTTCCTTCACTCAATGCATACATCACCGTCATACGTAAAAAATTACCCACCTCACTATTCGTTTCAAAATGACTTCATTGACAAGATTATTTTCACTTAACCAGACGATATTCCTTCTTCGGCAGACGATACACGAGGCAGTCAGTGCCTGACTGTATTTACTCGAGCTATAAACACCTAACATTGCTTTATTTAGTTGTTTGGTGTCTGTCGTTCTTTTATATTTGTTTTTGTTTTTATCATTTACTGATTTTACTGATTTTAACCCTATACTGTGGCCATACCGGAAGATTGTCAAAGGTTTGAGTCAATCATGTCACGCCCTTTACCCCAGTTTTGGTATTTAGTTTATTAATCTCTAACGAATCGCCAAGCCAACTTTTTGACTTAACTCTAAATTGTTCTCTTTAATGTAAAAAAATGTGAAAGAATTTGGTTCTGATATATCGCTATTAAAAGGGGCAGGCGTGGCTGTGTGGTAAGAAATTTTCTTCTAAACCACATGGTTCCGGGTTCATTGCCACTGCGTGCCACCTTGGGCAAATGCTTTCTGTTACAGCCTCGGGTTGATTAAAGTCTTATAAGTGGATTTGGTTTGCGGAAACTGAAAAGAAGCCCATTGTATACATACACACACGTGCGCGCAGACACAGACATCTGCCTGTGTTTCTGTGTCTGTTTATCCCACACCACTGCTTGACAACCAGTGTTGATGTATTTACGCCCCTGTAACTTAGCGATTCAGCAAAAGGTACCGATAGAATAAATACCAGAATAAATACCGATTCGTTCAACTAAAATTCTGCGAAGCGGTGCCTCAGCATGACCGCAGTCAAATGACTGCAACAAGTAAAAGATAAAGGTCTCAGAACCAGGAG
>NC_069002.1:16679594-16680537 GCF_001194135.2 Octopus bimaculoides
AAATACTGTCTATGTGATCTCAAATTTTAAAGCAAACACATAATTTTCTTATGGTTTCTTAAACATTCACTTGAACAAAACTGTACAAATCCAAATATATGGTACCCTAGGCATAACACCTACATGAACTTCTAACTTGTTGTCTCTTGAGGTCTCTGGGTGAGACTTGGATCCAACTTGTACAAATGCAAAACAAAAGTCAAACATAAAATAATAATAATAATGATAATGATGATGATGATGATGATGATGATGATGATAATCCTTTCTACTATTGACACAAGGCCTTGAAATTTTGGGGAGGAGATGAGTTGATTACATCGACCTCAGTGTTTCACTGGTACCTATTTTACCGACCCCGAAAGGATGAAAGGTAAAGTCGACCTCGGCGAAATTCGAACTCGGAGTGTAGTAGTAGTAGTAGTAGTAGTAGTAGCAGCAGCAGCAGCAGCAGCAGCCGCAGTAGTAGTAGTAGTAGTAGTAGTAGCAGCAGCAGCAGCAGCAGCAGCAGTAGTAGTAGTAGTAGTAGTAGTAGTAGTAGTAGTAGTAGTAGTAATCGGCATAGCATGCCCCGGTGACAACAGGATCAATGTGAAAGAAGAAAAAAATTAACTATGACGATTTGAAGTGGGAAATACGCAGGTTGAGGCCAATGAAGAGAGTAGACGTGACACCGATAGTAACCGGTGCACTTCGAAGCATCAGCACTCAACTACCAGCATGGCTAAAAAAGATTGGTGCAGGTGTGCAAGTCAGGATTGCTTGGAACTGCAAGAATTCTTCGCAGGGTTCTTGAAGCATGACCAGTAAACAAGTGTCACCTTAGTCTGCGGGCTATGGATAGCTGACACTTTCCATCATACCCAGCACAATAAGCTGTGAGCTTTAATATAATAATAATAATAATAATAATAATAATAATAATAATAATAATAATAATAAT
>NC_069002.1:16680700-16684495 GCF_001194135.2 Octopus bimaculoides
AAAGTTCGTCTAAACAGAAGAAGAAAACGGAGAAAGATATAATAAATAAATAGATAAATAAATAGATAAATAAATAAATAGAACTCCCAAAGTGGGAGGCGCTTCGAAAAAGGAAAGGTTACACGTGGAAAAACCCATAAAACCACGGGAGCCTGGTCAGAAAAAATAAGAAAGGGGTATAGAGCCCTTTCTCCCTTTACATTACCTTTTTTTTTTATATAATAATAATTATTATAATAGTAATAATAATAATAATAACTTGTTGTCTCTTGAGGTCTCTGGGTGAGACTTGGATCCAACTTGTACAAATGCAAAACAAAAGTCAAGCATAAAATAATAATAATACGTCATTATATGGCTGCTTGAACAAAATGGACTAAGACGATGAATATAGCTGCCATGGAATGTTATTTTTTGAGGAGACCCGTTGATGATGAAGAGGATATAGAAAGAGAACGCTCGACGCAGGGTATGGAAGTTACAGAGGAAGAACGGATGGTTAACAGTATTAGAGCTTGATGAGATTAAGAAGAGGTTGACAATTGAAAACAGTGAGTGAAGATAAAGAGGTTGTGGAGAATGCTGACGGGGTTCTATTGAATGAAACTGTTCAGGGGTTTGATGCTGGCTTAAGTTTTGAGAATGTAGAAGGACTGAGTGACGAGTACAGAGGAATGATCGAAGACATTACTAATATCATCGAGAGAAGTCTGGATATTAAGAAAGTGAACAGAATTTTGCTCAGAGGGAATGTGAATAAAGCACTGAAAGAAATGAAGACGTATAATATGACAGGAGCGAATAGATTGGTTAAAGCTTGTATCATCTAGGTCCGAAGGAAAGTAGGTCTTGAACCAAACCGCAGGAAAGGGCACGTAGCGAAAGAGCTTTGGTGGAAAAGAAGGATAAAGAAATTAATGAACTAGCTATGAAAGCATATCAACATCCTGGAAAATAAGAAACAAAGTGCAATCAGGAAGGAGAAACATCAGGAACTAGAACGTAGATATAGGATCAAGAAAAAGGATCTGAAACAAAGAGAGCAAGCTAAAGCTACAAAAATCAAGAGATATGACATAATGACTGAACAATGTAAAATCAATAGACTGTTCCAACAGGACCAAAAAAGTGTTTATCGACGTTTGAAAGGAAAGGTTAACAGCAGTGAGAAAGCGGATGTTGAAGAAAGTACGAGAAATCAAGGATGTTGAGATGGATGGATATAAGTATCTGGGTATTTTGGAGAGTAAGATGAAGGTAGGTTTTAGGCTAGAATAGCTCAGGAGAATCATGTTAACTATGAAGAGTAGACTCAACGGAATGAACAAGACCAGGACAGTTTATATATGCGTTGACTCTTACATGCGATATAACGCAGGTGTTGTTAAATGGACAAAGCACGAGCTTGATGAAATGGACAGAAAGACCAGGAAAGTGATGACAATGAACAAGAAAATGCATCCTAAAAGCGATGTTGATAGATTCTATGTATCTAAAAACAAAGAGAGGAAGAGGCCTCGTAGCATACAAGATTTGTATTGTCAATGAGGAAAACAGTCTGGGATGATGCGTCAAACAGCAGATCAAGCCTTTGATTGTTGCTGAATAATAATGAAGAAAGCAACTGTTATCCCAGTAATTGTTGGGACATTGGGAGCATTGTTGTTGTTGGCACTCCGTCGCTTACGACGTCGAGGGTTCCAGTTGATCAACGGAACAGCCTGCTCGTAAAATTAACGTGCAAGTGGCTGAGCACTCCACAGACACGTGTACCCATAACGTAGTTGTCGGGGATATTCAGCGTGACACAGTGTGACAAGGCTGACCCTTTGAATTACAGGCACAACAGAAACAGGAAGAAAGAGTGAGAGAAAGTTGTGGTAAAAGAGTACAGCAGGGGTTGCCATCATCCCCTACCGGAGCCTCGTGGAGCTTTAGGTGTTTTCGCTCAATAAACACTCACAACGCCCGGTCTGGGAATCAAAACCGCGATCCTATGACCGCGAGTCCGCTGCCCTAACCACTGGGCCATTGCGCCTCCACATTGGGAGCATTAACAACCAGATATAAGAAATTTGATGGCGAAATTGGGATTGATATGAAGATAGAACAGGCTCAGAAAACTGCTTTATTGGGGAGATGGGGTTTTGAGAATGCTAGTTGGATGTTATGCATCGGGGAAAGAGATCCTCTAAGATTCTTGACAACAGGTTGTTGTCCGTTCTTACAGAATTAACCAGAGTAAGTGAAGTGGAAAAGCTCTAAGAAGTGTAATGAACAACAACAGCAATAAAGGCAATTTGGTAAAATAGCTTATACGCGCATACTTTATTAAATAATCGAAATATAAGATATGATTTGGTGCATAGTATTACAAAAAGTTAATATTTTTGTGAAGATTTGTCATGAAATGACGAAGCTACAAAAGTGAAGCAATGCTAAATTTAAGATATAGAACAAGAAGAGACGAAATAAAGGCTAATGGTGCCATTGTGATACAATTGGTTGAGTTAATGACGGTATTTTTCTTTCTAGTCATCTAAAACGGCAAGCTGGCAGAAACGGTAGCACACCGGCTGAAATGCTTACCGGTATTTTGTCTGTCTTTGTGTTCTGAGTTCAAATTCCGCCGACTTTACCTTTAATTTTTTTCGGGGTCGATAAAGTAAGTACCAGTTGCGTACTGAGGTCGATCTAATCGACTGGCCCCCTCTTCAAAAATTTCGGGCTTAGAGTGAAAAAGAATCGTTAGCACCTCGGCCGAAATGCTTAGCGGTATTTTGTTCTGAGTTCAAATTCTGCCGAGGTCAACTTTACCTTTCAACCTTTCATCTTTTCGGGGACGATAAAGTAAGTACCAGTTGCGTACTTGGTTCGATCTAATCGACTGGCCCCCTCCTCAAAAATTTCAGGCCTTGTGCCTAGAGTAGAAAGGATTATTATTCCCTGTTATTAATAATATAATTATAATGATAGTGATAGTATTGATGGCGTGGAGGCGCAATGGCCCAGTGGTTAGGGCAGCGGAGTCGCAGTCATAGGATCGCGGTTTCGATTCCCAGACCGGGCGTTGTGAGTGTTTATTGTGAGCGAAAGCACCCAAAGTTCCACGAGGCTCCGGCAGGGGATGGTGGCAACCCTGCTGTACTCTTCCACCACAACTTTCTCTCACTCTTATTTCCTGTTTCTGTTGTACCTGTAATTCAAAGGGTCAGCCTTGTCACACTGTGTCACGCTGAATATCCCCGAGAACTACGTTAAAGGTACATGTGTCTGTGGAGTGCTCAGCCACTTGCACGTTAATTTCACGAGCATACTGTTCCGTTGATCGGATCGACTGGAACCCTCGACGTCGTAAGGGACGGAGTGCTAACAACAACAACAACTATAGGCGGCAGTGTTGTGATGGTGGTAGTGGTAGTGTTGGTAAGATGGCGACAGTTGTGGTATTAATGAAATAGGTGGTAGCAGCGGTGATAATTCTGGTGACGGTTTGCTGCCTGAACCAAAAGTTGGGTCTGTGGCAGCTGACACGTGGTACACACAATTTTCAATTCTTGCCTCTCGTCTCGCCGTAAAGTCTGGTTTTTACATCTTTATTTATCGTCGTTTCACCGCCGCCCCCTCCAAACATCTACTCTCTGCCTTCTCGAAAGACATTTTAGATTTTTCTTTTCTTATACTTTGTCTGTTTTCTCTTTTTGTTTGTTATGTCTTGTTTTTTTTTCTTTTAATCTCTTTTCTTTTAAAGAAAGGCTTCATATATATATATATATATATATATATATATATATA